>NC_091988.1:60773234-61025759 GCF_044704955.1 Pristiophorus japonicus
GTTTTGGTATATGAGCTGTGAATATTTGCCACATGAACCCGCTGAACTTCAGCGTCCATTGATTTTCCCCAAGTGTCATCCTGCCTCGCAGACCTCTCATCTGGTTCATCCACCTCGTATATTAGCCTGGTTACAGGCTTTCTGCACATTCTGGCTAAATGGCCACTGAGGTTACACTTTCTGCAGATGAACTGTTGAAACCTGGAAGTGCTGGCAGCATGTCTGCCCCCACACCTCCAGCATGAACTGAGATTCCCATTGCTGTGAACAAAAGAGCTGTTACACGACATTCCTCACTGATTGTCCCTTTGACTGCTCTTGAGCACCCTGTTAGTGGGTGTCAATGGCCCAATCCCGGGCTGCATTGTCCACTGGGGGGGCGTAAATGTCCGTTCAGCCTGCCATTGTCTCTGTTGGAGACTTACCCCAGGTAGCAATAGACCCAAGAGTGTGTAGAACTGCCTTTGCCTGCCTGCAGGGCTCTGTGTCACGTTTATGATATTGATTCCCTGATCCATCGCCAAGTTGGAGGCAGAATTGCGCGCATACATTATCTTGGTTTCCTCCTCCCCCGCCATAAAAGTCTGAAACATCAACGCCGCCGCTTCCAAGGTCAAGTCCTTGGTCTTAATTAGCTTTCTGAAAATCCCAGCATGACCGATGCCCTCAATAAAGAAATCTCTTAGCATCTCCCCCCTGCAGGCGTCTGTGAACTTACAGAGGCTGGCCAAGCGCCGGAGGTCTGCAACGAAATCCGGTATGCTCTGTCCTTCCTGACGTCGTTGTGTATAGAATCTGTGTCGGGCCATGTGTACGCTGCTCGCCGGTATGAGGTGCCCACCGATTAGTTTGCTGAGCTCTTCAAAGGTTTTGTCCGCCGGCTTCTCGGGTGCTAGCAGGTCTTTCATGAGTGCGTAAGTCTTAGGTCCACAGCTGGTCAGCAGATGAGCCCTTCGCTTGTTGGCTGCTGCATCTCCCAGCCAGTCCTTCGTGACAAAACTCTGCTGGAGCCTCTCAATGAAATCGTCCCAGTCCTCACCAACACAGTACCGTTCATCTGTGCTGCCGATGGCCATTCTCGTGGGTCGTTGATTCCCGTTTCTCGTCGCCAATGTAAAGTCCTTACACAATACCACAAATCCACACGAGGCACATTCTATGGACAAGGTCACTCCATGACCTGAACCTTTATTCACAGGACCAAGAAGTGATGACCCTGCGTGGGATCTCCCTTTATATACCTGGATGACCAGGTGAGGAGTGTCTCCTACAAGTTCAGCCCCTGTGGTCAAGGTGTGCATTTCCTACGTATATACAGTATTGCAGTGTTGTTACATAAAGGTTACATACATGACACACACATACCTCAGGTCTCTCTGTTCGTGCACTCCCTTTAGGATTGTACCATTTAGTTCATATGGCCTCTCCTCATTCTTTCTACAAAAATGCATCACTTTTCTGCGTTAAACTTCATTTGCAATATGTTCATTCATTTCACCGGCCTGTCTATGTTTTCCTGAAGTCTATCACTCTCCTCCTCACTGTTCACTATACTTCCAAGTTTTGTCCCATAGTTTATACCAGAGTCATTGCTACCTGATCAGTCCTTTCTGAAAAATGCCTTAGTCTTTGTGCTTTGTCAAATCACTTTATCATCTGCTTTTGGTCCCATTGGTCCTATTTACATGATGGTACTAGAGAGCGGTTAATTTACATGGCAACATAAGAACAGGAGTAGGACATTCAACTCCTCGAGCCTGTTCCACCATTCAATGAGATCATGGCTGATCTGTGACCTCCATATATGTGGGAGAGAGTTCCGTACTTCTACCACCACCCTTTGGGCATGTAGAAGTGTTTCCCAATTCTCGCAGGAATGGCCTAGCTCTGGTTTTAAGGGAGTGTCCCCTTGTCTAAGAACTCTCCCACCAGTGGTTTCTCTTTATCTCCAATTTGCTACCAACCAGATGATATCTTAACTTCTCTGATCGAACACTCCACACCTGACAATTTTTAAGTTCTTCACAATTACAAAACAACAGGACCCACAAGTAATTAGCTTGCTCTCCGCCAATGTTACAGGGACCTGAGCCCTCTAGGAAAGATCTGTCGCTACTTTTATGTTACGACAGTGCAGCCAAGGACAAAAGTGCAGCCCTCCTACTGTTAGCTGGCCTTGCAACTATAAAAGACCCGACCTATTCTGCTGGCAGCACTGACGCGCTTTCCACTAGAAGTTCAGAGCCAGTTTAGTGCAACTGGTATCATGACAATAGTAGCGTCAAAAATGTGTGGATTGAAACAGAGGCCCATAATGATGTCAAAGAACTATATGCAGGCACACAAAACGAGTCTCTGTAATCCAGGCCAGTATCATCCGGTCAACATTGCAGGCAAAGACACTAAACTTTGTTGCATGTGCTCTCCGTAAAATCACGGCATGGTAAAAGCAGCTGATATAAAGTCTGGGTCAGTTGTCTGAGTGTCTCTTGATATTGTGAGCTTCTTGAATTTGAGGATTTTCAACAAAGAATTTGATGTCAAAAAATCAAGAAAACAAATCGCAAAATATTTTCAGAAACACTTCAGCTCATTTCATTTCATTCTCCCAGGTTAGTTGATTTCTTTTTCTCCTGTGCTTTGAAGGCCTGAATATTTCATATTCTCAAAACCGAATGCTGCTCCTAATAGCAATTAGTGTACAAGGCCTCAAAGCACACTGGCTGTAACAAAATCCTCAACTCACTTGAGCACCGCTCACCAGCGCAGCAGAATGTCCATATATCTAAAATAGAATCAGAAATTCATGTCCCACCAGACCAACATGAATAAACGCGACAACAACACTCAAGATGCTCAACACCATCTAGTAATCTGCTTGATTGGCATCCCATCCACCACCTTCAACATTCACTCCCTCCATCGCACCGGCACACCATGGCTGCAGTGTGTACCGTCTACAAGATGCACGGCAGCAACTCCCAAACCCACAACCTCTACCACCTAGAAAGACAAGGGCAGCAGGCGCATAGGCACACCACCACCTCCATGTTCCCCTCCAAGTCACGCACAGCATTTTGACTTGGAAATATATCACTGTTCCTTCATTGTTGCTGAGTCAAAATCCTGGAACTCCCTCCCCAACAACACTGTGGGAGTACCTTCACCACATGGATTGCAGCGGTTCAAATAGACGGCTCACCACCACCTTCTCAAAGGCAATTAGGGATGGGCAATAAATGCTGGCCTTGCCAGCAACACCCATAACTGAAAAAAAAACAAATGTTATAAATAATTTAATGAGTAAATACTTAGCTGGTTTGACTCCAGACTTTATTCATTGACATAACCAAAGTAGCTCTGGGAAGCAGCAAGTGATCTCACTGCAGGCTCCAGTGACACAAAGACCTAAGTATTGAAAGCACGTTGTAGATTGGCACTGGGGCTCAGGGTTGTTAATGTAGTGATGCAGCAGGTGACTTTTCCAAACTTAGCCCAAAATCTCCATATTTAGGCAGAAACACCCCTTTTATTTAAAAAAAATACAGATTATTGGCACTAACAACAAAAGGAATCTGCAGGTGACACCGCTTCCTTCCACCCACTTTACTATGGCCGCATCTTGTCCCGCCACTACCCAACAATGCGATTATTGTAAATTGATTGAAATGCATGTCATGGACCACAGACACTTTCAGGTCCAGAATCAACACTTTTTACTGAACTTGTGCCAAACACTTCTCCCCTTCCATACAAATCAACTAAAGCTGGTAAGAGGTAGCTTATGTTGGGTTCATAGGACTCGAGATGTGAACAGCCACTAAGGGATTGGATATTTAAATATAAAGGGGGATAATTTTTCAAGTAGCATTGCTGGGGGCAGTGTTGAAGCTTGTCTGTCACTGTAATGTATTTGCTTCATGGGTTCTTTGCTGAAGAATTCATAGCAACACATTGCTATTGAGAACTAGTTGGTTATTAGCAAAAGGTTTAACAATCACACTACATATTATCAGTACAACCACCTGCCTCATCGTGGATCCCCCAAAACCAACTGGCTGGGGTTTTATTGAGTCTTGTGAACATCACGTGACTGGCTAAGCCACTCCCAACTCAACAGCTCTACAACTCTTTTTGGTTGTAAACAAAACAAACATGAATTCAAGTGCCCCCTGATTAAAAGGGGAGGACACTCCAAACAGTTTTCAAGTGCCCTTTTGTTTTGTTTTGTTTTAGCGGGGATGGGGGGTTTAGGGCAGTATAAACACAAATTATACAAGTGCCCCCTGGCTAAAGAGGTGGTGGTGGGGGGTGGGGGGCACTAAAACCGGCAATTAAACAAATGAAACTTTAAACATATAAAATCAAATTAAAATTTGGTTGCCGGGGTTGATGGTGCACTCCAGTCCCTCCGGTGCCCACCTCTCACGGAAGGCCGCGAGCGTACCGCTAGACACTGCGTGCTCCATCTCCAGGGACACCCTGGCTCGGATGTAACCGCGGAAGAGAGGCAGGCAGTCGGGCTGAACGACCCCCTCGACCGACCGCTGCCTGGACTGGCTGATGGCACCCTTGACCGTGCCCAGGAGCAGTCCTACGAAGAGGCCTTCGGACCTACCCGTTCCCCTCCACACAGGGTGCCCAAAGATCAGGAGTGTGGGACTGAAGTGCAACCAGAATTTGAGGAGCAGCCCCTTCAAGTAATGGAACAGGGGCTGCAACCTCGCACATTCCATAAAAACATGGAACACGGACTCTTCCAGACAGCAGAAATCGCAGGCGGCCTGGGAGCCCGTGAACCGACTTAAAAATTTATTGCATGGGACTGCTCCGTGCACCACCCTCCAGTCCAAGTCCCCAATAAATAGTGGGAGGACTCCCGCATAGAGTGCACTTCATTGGGGACCCCCGCCTCCTCCGGACGGCAAGATGGTGCGCCATGGCGTGTCCGGATAGCATCAAGTAGCATTGCTGGGGGCAGTGTTGAAGCTTGTCTGCCACTGTAATGTATTTGCTTCATGGGTTCTTTGCTTAAGAATTCATAGCAACACATTGCTATTAAGAACTAGTTGGTTATTAGCAAAAGGTTTAACAATCACAGTACACAATACCAGTTCATCTCCCAGGCTCACAACCACCTGTCTCATCATGGATCCCATGAAACCAACTGGCTGGGGTTTTATTGAGTATTATGAATATCACATGACTGGCTAAGCCACTCCCAACTCAACAGCTCTACAACTCTTTTTGTTGAAGACAAAATAAACAATTTAATCAAGTGCCCCCTGATTAAAAGGGAGCGGGGGGGGAACACTCCAAACAGTTTTCAAGTGCCCTTTTTTTTTTGTTTGTTTTTTGGGGGTTTTTGTGGGGTTTTTTGGGAATTAAAACCACAAATTATACAAGTGGCCACTGGCTAAAAGGAAGGGGACACTAAAATCCGGCACAATCAATCAATTAAACTTTAAAACATATAAAATCAAATTAAAATTTGGTTGCCGGGGGTGATGATGCATTCCAGGTCTCTCCGGCGCCCACCTCTTGCGGAAGGCCGCGAGAGATTCGGTGGACACCACATGCTCCATCTCCAGGGATACCCTGGCCCGGATGTAGGCGCGAAGAGAGACAGGCAGTCAGGCTGAACGACCCCCTCGACCGCCCACTGCCTGGACCGGCTGATGGCACCCTTAGCCGGTCCAGGAGCAGTCTTACGAGGAGGCCCTCGGACCTACCCGCTCCTCTCCGTACAGGGTGCCCAAAGATCAGGAGTGTGGGACCAGAATTTGAGGAGCAGCCCCATCAAATAGTGGAATAGGGGCTGCAACCTCGCACACTCAGTAAAAACATGGAACACAGACTCCTCCAGACCGCAGAAATTGCAGGCGGCCTGGGAGCCCATGAACTGACTTAAAAATTTGTTGCACGGGACTGCTCCATGCACCACCCTCCAGGCCAAGTCCCCAATAAATAGTGGGAGGACTCCCGCGTAGAGTGCACTCCATCGGGGACCCCCGCCTCCTCCGGATGGCAAGATGGTGCACCATGGTGTGTACGGACGGCAGACGAGGATGGAAAGGTGGAGAGTGTGCAGGAGCAGCCTGTACGGGAAACGCCTCCGTACAGAACTGAAAGGCACGGAGTGGATTTCCCCAAGGCGGCTCAAGTTGTGAAGCGCCGGCTCCCGAGGGAAGTTTCGGGGCTTGGCGCTGATGACGAATTCCGTCCGGTCAGTTCGGGCGGGATCTCCCCGCTTGCTTGAGCCTCCTCGACACACCTAATGGAGTCAGGGCCCAGCGCTGTTTTTAGCGACTCAATGGCATTGGCCCCGTGTCAGACATCGGCCCAGTTTAGGCGCCGTGCCAGCACATCTGCCACCATCCAGCCCTCTCCTCTGCCATCGAGCAGCTCCCTGACCCTGGTCACCTCACCAGCCACAGCCCACTTGTCCGCCTGCCACCTAAAACCGCGGTCGTGGAGGTATGGATTCCTGAGCAGCGGCTCCTGCAGGACAGCCGCCACTTCAGACGGTGGAGAGCTGCGCTTAGTGGCGACTCTGTTCCAGACCCCGATGAGTTCCTGGTAAAAGACAGGCAGCCCCTGGACGGCGGTCCTGACGCCCCCCAGACTCACAAACAGGAGCTGAGTGTCGTAATTGAGGCCGTGCTGCTGGCGGAAGAAATACGTCGCCAGCACACGCCACCTAGGATGGGGCTCGAAGTAAAGGTATCCCTGCCGGGTCTGAAGACGGAAAGTCACAATCTGGGAGCTGACGCACATCAACGCCTGACTGCCCTCCCTAAGCGGGAGACTCAAGACCGTGGCAGAGACCCAGTGCTTCCTGTTGTTCCAGAAGAAGTCCACCACCTTCTTCTGTATCTTGGCAGGGGGAGGGGTCAAAGTGACCAGCCGGTACCACAGCATAGCGGCCACCAGCTGGTTTATGACTAGCGCTCAATCCCTGTAGGACAGCACTCGGAGCAGTCCTGTCCAGCGCCCTAGACAAGCGGTGACCTTGGCCTCTAGCTCTTGCCAGTTCGCCGGCCAGGCTTCCTCGTCTGGGCTAAGGTAGACTCCCAGATAGAGGAGATGGGTCGTGCTCCAGGCAAAAGGCCTGAGCTCTTCCGGCAGGGAGTCCACCCACCACTGACCCACCAGGAGTCCGGAACATTTCTTCCAGTTGATCCTGGTGGAGGATACGGCCGAATATATCTACTGGCACTCACGCATCCTCCGCAGGTCAAAGGGATCCTCGACCATGAGGAGCACATCATCGGCGTAAGCCGAGGTGACGACTTCCACACCCGGCCCTTGCAGAGCGAGTCCCATCAACCTCGTCAACAGCGCTACAACTCTTTTCACTATGAACAAAAATAAACAGTTAGTTCAAGTGCCCCCTGAGTAAAGGAAGGGGACACTACAAACACTTCTCAAGTGTCCTTTTTTTTGGGGTTTTTTTTTGGGCACTGAGAGGCAAATTACACAAGTGCCCCCTAACTGGGGGGGGACACTAAAACCCAGCAATAAAACAAATTAAACTTTAAAACATATAAAATCAAATTAAAATTTGGTTGCTGGGGGGGTGATGATGCACTCCAGTCCCACCGGCGCCCACCCCTCGCGGAAGGCCGCGAGCGTACCGGTGGACACCGCGTGCTCCATCTCCAGGGACACCCTGCCTCAGATGTAAGCGTGGAAGAGAGACAGGCAGTTGGGTTGAATGACCCCCTCGACCGCCCGCTGCCTGGACCGGCTGATGGCCCCCTTGGCCATGCCCAGGAGCAGTCCTACGAGGAGGCCTTCGGACCTACCCGCTTCCCTCCGCACAGGGTGCCCAAAGATCAGGAGTGTGGGACTGAAGTGCAACCAGAATTTGAGGAGCAGCCCCTTTAAATAATGGAATGGGGCTGCAACCTCGCACATTCCGTAAAAACATGGAACACGGATTCCTCCAGACCGCAGAAATTGCAGGCGGCCTGGGAGCCCGTGAACCGACTTAAAAATTTATTGCACGAGACTGCTCTGTGCGCCACCCTCCAGGCCAAGTCCCCAATAAACAGTGGGAGGACTCCCACGTAGAGTGCACTCCATCGGGGACCCCTGCCTTCTCCGGATGGCAAGATGGTGCACCATGGCGTGTCCGGATGGCAGACGAGGATGGCAAGGTTGAGAGTGTGCAGGAGCAGCCCGTACAGGAAACCCCTCCGCGCAGAACTGAAAGGCACGGAGGGGATTTCCCCGAGGTAGCTCAAGTTGTGAGGCGCCGGCTCCCGAGGGAAGTTTCGGGGCTTCGCACCGATGACGAATTCCGTCCGGACGGGGGTAAGTTCGGACGGGATATCCCCACGTGGTTGAGCCTCCTCGACACACCTAACGGAGTCAGGGCCCAGAGCTGTTTTTAGCGACTCGATGGCATTGGCCGCGCAGCGGTCGTTGGCCCAGTTTAGGCACCGTGCCAGCCCGCTCCTCCGCCATCGAGCAGGTCCCTCACCCTGGTCACCTCGCCAGCCACAGCCCTCTCGTCCGACTGCCACCTAAAACCTCGGTCGTGGAGGTACGGATTCCTGAGCAGCAGCTCCTGCAGGACAGCCGCCACTCCAGACGGTGAAGAGCTGCGCTTGGCAGTGACTCTGTTCCAGACCCTGGTGAGTTCCTGGTAAAATACAGGCAGCCCCTGGACGGCGGTCCTGATGCCCCCCAGGCTCACAAACAGGAGCTGCGTGTCATAATTGAGGGTCTGCTGTTGGCGGAAGAAATATGTCGCCAGCGCACGCCACCTAGGGGGGGGCTCGACGTAAAGGTATCTCTGCAGGGTCTGAAGACGGAAAGTCGCTAGCTGGGTGCTGACGCACACCAACGCCTGACTGCCCTTCATAAGCGGGAGACTCAAGACTGCAGAAGAGACCCAGTGCTTCCTGTTATTCCAGAAGAAGTCCACCAGCTTCTTCTGTATCTTGGCGACAAACGCAGGGGGAGGGGTCAAAGTGACCAGCCGGTACCACAGCATAGCGGCCACCAGCTGGTTTATGACCGGCACTCAATCCCTGTAGGACAGCACTCGGAGCAGTCCTGTCCAGCGCCCTAGGCGGGCAGCGACCTTGGCCTCCAACTCTTGCCAGTTTGCCGGCCAGGCTTCCTCGTCTGGGCTAAGGTAGACTCCCAGATAGAGGAGATGGGTCGTGCTCCAGGCAAAAGGCCTGAGCTCCTCCGGCAGGGAGTCCATCTGCCACTGACCCACCAGGGGTCCGGAATATTTCTCCCAGTTGATCCTGATGGAGGATGCGGCTGAGTAAATCTCCTGGCAATCACGCATCCTCCGCAGGTCAACGGGATCCTCGATCATGAGGAGCATGTCATCGGCGTAAGCCGAGGTGACGACTTCCACGCCCGGCCCTTGCGGAGCCAGTCCCGTCAACCTCGTCAACAGCTCTACAAACCTGTGAGCATACTCATAGTCGCATATATTATAGCCACCAGCCTGTATCCAAACATCGAAGGCATGGACACATATTCAGCAAATCACCCCTTCGATACCATCTTCCGCCGGTAAACTTTAAATAAAAGCACTGGTAGACAAATGTGTTTCCAAAATCAAGAGGTTAATTTAAGCTCAGTTAAATTTTGTAAAACCCGGGCCAGTTTCTCAGCGATTTGTAATTCTCGCCATTATTGATTTCTGCTCCCCCTCTTTCTGTCTTTAGGGAGAATAACCTTCTTGCTTCTGCAGTCAATGCTGAAATGCTTTATGTTCTCTCCCAGGGTGAAGCATTCGAACATATTACAGCTGGTGGATGTCTTTGAAACGCGCAAGGAATATTTCATCTTCCTGGAACTGTAAGTTAACATGCTACACATGAGAATGTGACGGCTAGGGTGGGAGAAGGGGGTGCGGGGGGTGAGGGGTGGGTTAAGCTGGTGTCTGTTTTACCAAAATAACTGGATATTTCCGGTGCAAAAACCTGGACTGCAAAGATTATTTGTGCTTTTGAGAGCACACTCTGGTCCTCAAACAAGCTGCCGCTGAATACTTAGTCTGTGATCTTAAAAGAACAAGAAAGACTTGCATTTATATAGCACCTTTCACAACCACCGGACATCTCACAGTGCTTTACAACCAATGAAGTACCTTTCAAGTGTAGCCACTGTTGTAATGTAGGAAATAAAACGGCCAATTTGCTCACAGCAAGCTCCCAAAAACAGCAATGTGATAATAACCAAATCATCTGTTTTGTTGTGTTGATTGAGGAATAAATATTGGCCAGGATACTGGGGATAACTCCACTGCTTTTCTTCGATATAGTGCCATGGGATCTTTTATCTCCACGTGAGAGAGCAGACGGGGCCTCGGTTTAACGTCTGATCCAAAAGACAGCACCTCCGACAGGGCAGCACTCCCTCAGCACTGCACTGGAGTGTCAGCCTAGATTTATGTGCTCAAGTCCCTGGAGTGGGATTTGAACCCACAACCTTCTGACTCTTGGCTGACTGGAGAACTTTCCATTGAGTCAGAAGGTTGTGGGTTCAAGGCCACTCCAGGCAATTAATCATCATAGGCAGTCCCTCGGAATCGAGGAAGACTTGCTTCCACTCCCAAAGTGAGTTCTCTGGTGGCTGAACAGTCCAATACGAGAACCACAGACTCAGGTGGGACAGACATTTGTCGAGGGAAGGGGTGGGTGGGGCTGGTTTGCCGCATGCTCCTTCCGTTGTCTGCGCCTGACCTCTTCACGCTCTTTGCGTTGAGACTCGAAGAACTCAACGCCCTCCCAGATGCACTTTCCCTACCTCGGGCGTTTTTTGGCCAGGGTCTCCCAGGTGTCAGTGGTGATGTCGTACTTTACCAGGGAGGCTTTGAGGGTGTCCTTGTAACGCTTCTGCTGCCCACCTTTGGCTTGTTTACCATGAAGGAGCTCCGCATAAAGCATTTGCTTAGGGAGTCTCATATCTGGCATGCAAACTATGTGGCCTGCCCAGCGAAGCTGATCGAGTGTGGTCAGTGCTTCAATACTGGGGATGTTAGTCTGAACAAGGACAGGGGATTTGCAGGATCTTGCGGAGACATCGTTGGTGATATATCTCCAGCGACTTGAGGTGCCTTCTATACATCGTCCATGCCTCAGATCCATACAGAAGGGCGGGTATTACTACAGCCCTGGAGACCATGAGTTTGGTGGTAGATTTGAGGGCCTGGTCTTTAAACACTCTTTTACTCAGATGGCCGAAGGCTGTACTAGCGCACTGGAGGCGATGTTGATCTCCACATCGATGTCTGCCTTTGTTGATAAGAGGCTCCCGAGAGGTTGCACACAGGGAGGTTAAAGTAACAGTGACCTCAGTCTTTAATAAGACACTCCAGAGTGAGGAACAGGCCATAGGGGCTGGCTTATATACAGTGCTCCCAAGGGATGCTGGGATCCCTTGGGACTTCAGGGGATGAGCTCCCTGGTGGTGGAACATGGGAGTGCATGCTTTACAGATACACAACATCACTACCCCCCCCAAAGTCAAAGTGAAAACTATTTACAAGGTGAGGTGGTCGGGAGCCTTTCTTTCCCTGGTGGACCGCCTCGGTACAAATGTTTGTTCTGCTGTGTTGGCTGTGCCCTCGCTGGGCTGGCGTGTTGTTGGCCCTGCAGGGCTGCTGGGTGAGCCTGGCCTTGCTGGGCTGTTGGGCATGATGGGTTCGATTTCCTGGTCCGGCGTGGTGTCATTGATCCTTTGGGTGTGTGTTGTGGGCTCGAAAAAGGTGGTGTCTGCTGTGGGTTGTTCAGGGCAGTCTGTGAACCGCAGCCTCGTTTGGTCCAGGTGCTTTCTGCAAATTTGTCCATTGTCTAGTTTGACTACAAACACCCTACTCCCTTCTTTAGCTATCACCGTGCCCGCAATCCACTTGGGACTATGTCCATAGTTTAGCACATAAACAGGGTCATTCAGATCAATTTCCCATGACACACTGGCGAGACCATCGTTTACATTTTGTTGCTGCCGCCTGCTCTCTACCTGATCATGCAGGTTGGGGTGAACCAGCGAGAGTCTGGTTTTAAGTGTCCTTTTCATGAATAGCTCAGCCGGAGGCACTCCTGTGAGCAAGTGGGGTCTCGTGCGGTAGCTGAGCAGTATTCGGGACAGGCGGGTTTGGAGTGAGCCTTCTGTGACTCGTTTAAGGCTCTGTTTGATGGTTTGTACTGCCCACTCTGCCTGCCCATTGGAGGCTGGTTTAAACAGGGCCAAAGTGACATGTTTGATCCCATTGCGGGTCATGAATTCTTTAAATTCGGCACTGGTGAAACATGGTTGTCACTGACCAGTATGTCAGGCAGGCCATGGATAGCAAACATGGCTCTCAGGCTTTCAATGGTGGCGGTGGCGGTGCTTCCCGACATTATTTCACATTTAATCCATTTTGAAAAAGCATCCACCACCACCAGGAACATTTTACCGAGAAACGGGCCTGCATTGTCGACATGGATCCTCGACCATGGTCTGGAGGGCCAGGACCACAAACTTAGTGGTGCCTCTCTGGGCGTGTTACTCCACTGAGCACACATGCTGCATTGCCGTACACAGGACTCTAAGTCGGAGTCGATACCGGGCCACCACACATGGGATCTGGCTATCGCTTTCATCATTACTGTACCCGGGTGTGTGCTGTGGAGATCCGAGATGAACGTCTCTCTGCCCTTTTTTGGTAGCAGTACGTGGTTACCCCACAACAGGCAGTCTGCCTGAATGGACAGCTCGTCCTTTCGCCGCTGGAACGGCTTGATTGGCTCTTGCATTTCAACAGGGATGCTGGCCCAGCTCCCTTGCAGTACACAGTTTTTTACTAGGGACAGCAGAGAATCTTGGCTGGTCCAAGTCTTAAACTGGCGGGCCGTGAAAGGTGATTTATCATTTTCAAACGCTTCCATGACCATCAACAAGTCTGTGGGCTGCGCCACCATCAACAAGTTTTCAGGCTGCGCCATTTCCACCCCCGTGGTGGGCAATGGTAGCCAACTGAGAGCATCCGCACAGTTCTCGGTGCCTGGCCTGTGGGGGATGGTATAGTTATACGCTGATAGCACGAGTGCCCACCTTTGTATGCGGGCTGAGGCATTAGTATTTATCCCCTTGTTTTCAGCGAACAGGGATGTGAGGGGCTTGTGATCGGTTTCCAGCTCAAATTTGAGGCCAAACAGGTACTGATGCATTTTCTTTACCCCGAACACACTCGCTAATGTCTCTTTCTCAATCATGCCGTAGGCTCTGTCAGCCTTAGACAAGCTTCTGGAAGCATAGGCGACAGGTTGCAACTTTCCCGCAACGTTAGCTTGTTGTAATACACACCCGACTCCATACGACGATGCATCACATGTTAGCACAAGTCTTTTATATGGGTTATACAATACAAGCAGCTTGTTGCAGCATAAAATGTTTCTGGCTTTCTCAAAAGCAATTACTTGTTTTTTTCCCCATACCCAGTTCTCACCTTTATGCAATAACACATGTAGGGGCTCTAAAAGGGTGCTTAACCCCGGTAGGAAGTTACCAAAATAGTTGAGGAGTCCCAGGGACGACTGCAGCTCCGTGACGTTCTGTGGCCTGGGCGCGTTCCTGATAGCCTCTGTCTTGGTGATTGTGGGCCGAATGCCATCCGCCGCGATCTTTCTACCCATAAACTCCACTTCTGTTGCCATGAAGACGCATTTCGACCTCTTCAGCCGCAGCCCTACGCGATCCAGTCGCTGGAGGACCTCCTCCGGGTTTTGTAGGTGCTCGGCGGTGTCCCGACCCGTGACCAATATGTCGTCCTGAAAGACAACCATGTGTGGTACCAACTTCAGTAGGCTCTCCATGTTTCTCTGGAAGATCGCTGCAGCTGATCGAATTCCAAACGGGCATCTGTTGTCGATGAACAGTCCCTTGTGCGTGTTGATGCAGGTGAGGCCCCTTGAAGACTCCTCCAGCTCCTGCGTCATGTAGGCCGAAGTCAGGTCGAGCTTGATGAACGTCTTGCCTCCTGCCAGCGTCGCAAATAGGTCGTCTGCCTTAGGTAGCGGGTATTGATCCTGTAGCGAGAAACGATTAATAGTTACTTTATAATCGCCGCAAATCCTGACCGTGCCATCACTTTTGTGTACAAGAACAATCGGGCTGGCCCACTCGCTGAATTCCACTGGGGAGATGATGCCCTCGCGTTGCAGCCTGTCCAGCTCGATTTCCACTCTCTCCCTCATCATGTGAGGTACCACTCGCGCCTTGTTGTGAATGGGTCGTGCCTCTGGGACCAAGTGGTACCTTCGCCCCGGAAAAGTTTCCAATGCCTGGCTCAAAAAGGGAAGGAAATTTGTTAAGAACCTGGGTACATGAGGCCTCATCGACATGTGATAGCACTCGGATGTCATCCCAGTTCCAGCGGATTTTGCTCAGCCAGCTCCTTCCAAGCTGTGTGGGGCCATCGCCCGGGACAATCCAGAGTGGCAGTTCGTGCACCGTGCCCTCGTAGGTGACTTTGACCATGGTGCTGCCCAGGACAGTGATAAACTCTTTGTTGTACGTTCTCAGTTTCGTGTGGATGGGGCTCAGGGCTGGTCTGAATGCCTTGTTGCACCACAGTCTCTCAAACATCTTTTTACTCATGATGGATTGGCTAGTGCCAGTGTCCAGTTCCATGGTTATGAGTAAGCCATTCAATTTTACGCTTAGCATTATAGGTGGACATTTTGACAAAAATGTGTGCACCCCGTGTACTTCGGCATCTGCCTCCTCTCTCTGAGGCTCGAAATTGCTTTGATCCACCATGGACCGATCTTCCCCTGCCATGTGGTGGTTAGCAGGTTTTGCAAAACTTGCAGCTCGTTGGAGGTGCCCCATTGTTCCACAGCTCTTGCAAACATACCCTTTGAAGCGGCATGAATAGGTTGAATGGAAGCCTCCACAACACCAACAAGGTGTGAATTGCCTTGCATTCATCCTTTGTTGGGGACTCTGAGTCATCTGGGTCACCTGAGGCCTGCTGGCAGTTGCAGACTCGTGGGTTCTGCCCTGTACATTTCTGCTCGCAAACACAGTTCCAGTTAATTTATGAACATTGCTAGCACTTGTATGCTGAGAGATTTGTTTGGTGTTATCACTGGTGGACATAAACACTTGTGCTATCGCAATGGCCTTACTGAGGGTCGGTGTCTCTACAGTCAAAAGTTTTCGTAGGATGGTCTCGTGGCCAATGCCCAGTGCAAAAAAGTCTCTGAGCATTTGCTCCAGGTAGCCATCAAACTCACATTGTCCTGCAAGTCGCCTTAGCTCGGCGACGTAGCTCGCCACTTCCTGACCTTTAGATCGCTGGCACGTGTAGAACCGATACCTCGCCATCAGCACGCTCTCCCTCGAGTTACGATGCTCCCAAACCAGTGTACACAGCTCCTTATACGACTTATCTGTGGGTTTCACCGGAGCCAGAAAATTCTTCATGAGGCTGTAGGTCAGTGCCCTGCAGACAGTGAGGAGGACTGCTCTCCTTTTTGCAGCGCTTCCTTCTCCGTCCAGCTCGTTGGCTACAAAGTACTGGTCTAGCCGTTCGACATAGGCTTCCCAGTCCTCACCCTCCGAGAACTTCTCCAGGATGTCCACAGTTTGCTGCATCTTTGCGTTGGATTCATATTCTCGTCGCCAGTTATTGTGTTCCGAACACAGATGAGGCTGCACACAGGGTGGTTAAAGTAACAGTGACCTCAGTCTTTAATAAAACACTCCAGAGTGAGGAACAGGCCTTAGGGGCCGGTTTACATACAGTGCTCCCTTGGGACTTCAGGGGATGAGATCCCTGGTGGCGGAACATGGAAATGTATGCTTTACAGATACACAACAGGAAATGGTCCACGTTGTCAAGGGCTGCGCCGTGGATCTTGATGATTGGAGGGCAGTGCTGTGCGGTGGTGACAGGCTGGTGGAGGAACTTTGCCTTTCGGATGTTAAGCGTAAGGCCTATGCTTTCAATGCCTCAGTGAATACATTGACTATATCCTGGAGTTCAGCCTCTGAATGTGCGCAGACGCAGGTGTCGTCCGCATACTGCAGCTCAACGACAGAGGTTGGGGTGATCTTGGACTTGGCCTGGAGGCAGCTTAGGTTAAACAGCTTCCCACTGGTTCTGTAGTTTAGTTCCATTCCAGCGGGGAGCTTGTTGATTGTGAGGTGGAGCATGGTGGTGAGGAAGATTGGAAGAGGATTGGAGCGATGACGCAGCCCTGTTTGACCCCAGTCCGACGTGAATTGGTCTGTCATGGATCCGTTGGTAAGCATCACGGCCTGCATGTCATCGTGAAGCAGGCGAAGGATGCTGACAAACTTTTGGGGGCATCCGAAACGGAGGAGGACGCTCCATAGACCCTCACGGTTGAGTGTCAATGGCCTTTGTAAGATAAAAGCAGGCCATGTATAAGGGCTGGCGCTGCTCCCTGCAATTTTCCTGCAACTGTCGCGCTGCAAATATCATGTCTGTTGTGCCCCGCAGGGGACGAAATCTGCACTGTGATTCCAGGAGGAGCTCCTCGGCCACAGGGAGAAGACGATTAAGGAGAACTCAAGCGACAACCTTCCCTGTGGCTGATAACAGGGAGATTCCCCTGTAGTTGCCGCAGTCGGACTTGTCCCCTTTTTAAAAAATGTTCACAATCACTGCATCGCTGAGATCTCCCGGCATGCTCTCCTCCCTCCAGATGAGAGCGATGAGGTCATGTATCCTTGCCAACAGCGCCTCTCCATCATACTTTAGTGCTTCAGCAGTGATTCCTTTTTGTTCTTGAGTGTTTTATGGCTGTGCCTCCCTCATGCAACATTGGAATTTCACTGAGTTGGTGGCGGGTTGCATGCTGCGGGATGGAGTCGAGAACAATCGAGTCAAAGACAGTCTCAATTGAGGAGATCTTCAAAGTGATCCTTCCAGCGGGCCCTGACAGCCTCTGTATCCTTGATGAGTGTTTCCCCGTTCTTGGGTTGGGGCCTTGGGAGTTTGGACCGTAGGTGGCCTTGACTGCGATGAAGAATCCTCGCATATCATGGCTGTCGGCCAGTTGTTGTATCTCCTATGCTTTCTCCATCCACCACCTGTTCTTTAGGTCCCGGGTTTTTTGTTGGGCCTAAGCCTTGAGCTGTCTCTAATGTTGTTTTGCAGCTCCAGAGTTGGGTTGTTGCTTGAGGCTTGGAAATACTTTACGCTTGCGATCTATTAGTTCTTCGATCTCCTGATCATTTTCATTAAACCAGTCCTGATGTTTTCTGGTTGAGTGACCAAGTGTCTCATCACAGGCACTAGTTATATAGAGGCCTGGAGGGCAGACCAAGCGCTGTGGGCATTCAGCATCTCAGAGTCATCAAGGCAGGCCAGATTGGCTGTGAGGTGCTGGCTGTATAGGGCTCTCTTAGCGGGGTCTCTCAGTGCTCCGGCATTAACTTTTTTGCAGCACTGCTTCTGCTGACCCCTCTGCTTTGGGGCTATGTTAATGTTGATGATGGATCGGATTAGACGGTGGCCCGTTCAGCGGTCATAAGCTCCTGTCATGGCGCAGGTGATGCGCATCCTTGCAATCCCTGGCTCGGACGATGACATAGTCAAGCACATGCCAGTGTTTGGAGCGAGGGTGTTGCCACGATGCCTTGTATTTGTCCCTCTGGCGGAACAGGCTGTTGGTGGTAAGTTCATGTTCTGGACATTTTGTCAGGAGTAGGGTACCACTGGAGTTGACTTTCCCTACCCCCTCTCTGCCAATCACGCCTCCCCAGAGGGCTGTGTCTTTGCCGACCCTGGCATTAAAGTCGCCCAGGAGGATCAATTTGTCATCCGTGGAGACGTGGGACAAGGATGTCTCGAGGTTGGAATAAAAACCCTCTTTAGCCTCATCCATTGCATCGAATCTAGGGGCGTACGCACTGAGGACTGTGGCGCATTGGTTCTGGGATAGGGTGAGACGAAGAGTCATGAGGCATTCATTAACCGCACAGGGGGAGTCTTTGAGGCCGTCAACCAGCTCATTCTTGACGGCAATGCCGACTCCATGAAGGCGGTGCTCTTCCTCTGGTTTTCCTTTCCAGAAAAAGGTATAACCTCCACCATGTTCCTTCAACTGGCCTTCCCCTGCCTGCTGGGTCTCGCTTAGGGCGGCGATGTCAATGTCAAAACGTCTGAGTTCCCAGGCAACTATGGCAGTGCGGCGTTCCGGCCTGTTGCTATTGGAATTGCCCATGAAGGTCCTGACGTTCCAGGTCCCGAACTTTATACTGACAAAGTGGAAGATGCCTGTGCGTGAGTTCTTTTAACGTGGGGTGGCCGCTGCACACCGGCAACCACACGGGCTTAGCTGAACAAGGTCTTGGTCCAGTGACAAGGGGGTCCAAGACAACTGGAGACCTGGCACTGCTGTATAAGCCTACTTGCCTACAGCGAGGTATTGGCCGCAAGCTCGGCGCTGAGTAGCGCCATTGGTAGTAGATGGCCCGAGTCTTGTTTGGGGGGCAGGCATTAGGAAGGTCACTTCCAAAGTTATTTTAAGAGTTAAAAGTTGATAAAAATTCCCAATTTGTTTTCAAAAGTTTCTAAGAGTTGTTAAAAAGTCTAAGGTGTATTTTAGAAGTTTAAAAGTATTTCCAAATTGTTTAAAAAGATTAAGAGTTGACTAAGAGTTGATAAAAATTCGAAATTTATTTATAAAGTTTCTAAAGGTTGTTAAAAAGTCAAAGATGTAGAAAGTCTAAAATGTAAATCAAGTTGTTTAAAAGTTAGTGTTCACCGCTAGCGACCTAGGGCAGGTACAGCCCGTCGTTGGGCCGGGCCGGCTGGTTGAGGTGACCCGCAGTGCAAGGCTGGGCTGGGCCCTCTAGCCGAAGGGACCTGGAGTGCGAGGCTGGGTCAGGCCGGCTGGCTGAAGGGACCCAGAGTGTGTCGTTGGGCCGTATGGTTGGCCGAAGGGACCTGGAGTGCTGAATGTACTCCCACGATGTACAAAGCCCTGGCTCGACCACACCTGGAGCACTGCGGGGATGTAGAGGCCCAGTCGTCTCCAAAGGGGGCCCGAACGCCTGGACACTGCAGGGGAGAGGTCTGGACGCCGCCGGGAAGAGGTCTGGATGCCGCCAGAGGCCCGAACGCCTTGGCCCGCTGCAATCTCGGGTCGAATGGCGATCTGTGCCACGCAATTAAGCACATGACACTTCCATATTATTTGCAAATGAGGAAGTAGTACAATACAAAATTGAAAAAAATAAAAATTCAAACTATAAAGTAGGAAGATAAACTATTTTTATTTTAATTCCAAAGTGTCAAGGTGCTTAGGTAGACATCATATATGCTTTAACTGTTGAGTGGCCCATTTGACACTTCACTGGAATACTGAAGGAGTGCTGTATTGTCGGAGGTGCGAACTTTCAGTTATGGAGTGAAATCCTGTCCGCCCTCTCGGGTGGACATAAAACATTATGTGACTTTATTCAAAGAGGAGCAGGGAAGTTCTCCTGTTTTCCTGGCCAATATTTATCACGTAAACAACATCACTCAGAAAAAAACAGATGATCTGGCTATTTATCTCATTCCTGTTTGTGAGACCTTACTGTATGCAAATTGGCTGCCAGTTTGCCAACTCTATAACAGTATGCTTCAAAGGCACTTCACTGGCTGTAAAGTGCTTTGGGCCATCCTGAGGCTGTAAAAGGTGCTATATAAAAGCAGTTCTTTCCTTCTACTATGGACTTGAACTTAATATGGACCCAAATGTTACTGGGTACAATGCTGTAGCAGTTGGCGAATTGTGTAAAGCTGGGCTCAATTTCCTTTCCAAAAGCTCGTGAGGGTTTTTATTGGTGCTCACAATAGGTCCGGTTACTCCGATGTTGGTAAGCATGGACAATGTTGACCATGTAGTAAGTTTTTCAATACACTGCTTATAACTTTAAGTTCATGATGCTTGTGCTGGCGAGGTCAGGAGAGGAGTCTTGGGGCCCCTCCTGGCAGAATGAAAGTAACCTGTAGTTGAGGTGAAGGTCATGGAGCCAGGTCCCATCCAAAAGATCAACTCCATTTTGATCTGTCTCTCTGTACCCTCCCTCCCTGGTGGTGATGGCTGGTGTTAAAATCGCCAATGTAGAGGGCAGGGTTTTGGAGTGTCGGAAGAATATTTGGTGGAGGTCAGGGTTGGCAAAGAGGCTTTTACACATTCGCCACTCTGGTGATCAACTCCTGCAATATTGCAGAGATCCGAATTAGATGAGAGTGGTTCCATGTCAGCAAGATCTGCTCGAACATAGCTAGCACGGATTTGCTTCATGGAAAATAACCCATAGCCTTTTATGTTGAGGCATCTGGAAGACTGGGAGCCTCCAGCAGGCATGGTGCATGTTCTGTTTGGACTGGAGAATGGAGCCTTTAACAGCTGATAGACCGTCAATATTTAGCTGAAGCAGGGATTGGCCATTATCCAGGGTTTTTTGATCTCGGTTGAAATCGCTGAGATCACTTCAGAATCCCAACTGGCCAGGATCTGAATGACTTGGCTTGCTGGTTGCAGCTTTGCCTTGACTTGCCGGAGCAGGGTGCTGACAGGGTATATGACAGCAACATACCTACATTGGAACCGATCATGCGCCAACAACCACTGAACATAAGAACATAATAAAATAAGAATTAGGAGCAGGAGCAGGCCATTCGGCCCCTCATGCCTGCTCTGCCATTCAATGAGATCATGGCTGATCTTCGACCTCAACTCTACTTTCCTGCACTATCTCCAGATCCCTTGATTCCCTTAATATCCAAAAATCTATCGATCTCCGTCTTGAATACACTCAAAGACTGAGCCTCCATAGCCCTCTGGGGTAGAGAATTCCAAAGATTCACCACCCTCCGAGTGAAGAAGTTTCTCCTCATCTTAGTCCTAAATGTCCAACCCCTTATTCTGAGACTGTGATCCCTGGTTCTAGACTCCCCATCCAGGGGAAACATCCTCCCTGCATTTACCCTGTCAAGCCCTGTAAGAATTTTGTATGTTTCAATGAGATCATCTCTCATTCTTCTAAACTCCAGAGAATGTAGGCCTAGTCTACTCAATCTCTCCTCATAGGGCAATCTCCACCATCCCAGGAATCAGTCTGGTGTACCTTCGTTGCACTCCCTCAATGGCAAGTATATCCTTCCTTAGGTAAGGAGACCAAAACTGTACACAATATTCCAGGTGCGGTCTCACCAGGGCCCTAGATAATTGCAGTAAGACGTCTTTACTCTTATACTCAAATCCTCTTGTAATCAAGGCCAACATATTATTTGCTTTCTTAATCGCTTGCTGTACCTGCATGTTAACTTTCAGTGCTCCGTGTACAAGGACACCCAGGTCCCTCTGAACACCAACATTTCTCAATCTCTCACCATTTAAAAAATACTCATCTTTTCTATTTTTCCTACCAAAGTGGATAACTTCACATTTCTCCACATTATATTCCATTTGGCATGTTTTTGCCCACTCACTTAGCCTGTCTATATCCTCTTGAAATCTCTCTGCATCCTCCTCACAACTTACAGTGAACAATGCTTCAGACGATCAGCAATCATGTGTTATGGGCACCACCTTGGAAGCCCCTTCCCAAATGTTGGCTCCTTTAGCTTTAAGGGGAGCAAGTCGCTGTCGGTAGTTGCTGTGTTTACTTGCGGCTATTTTTGGCATTCTTTCATCTTTCGGATGAGATGTTAAACCGAGGCCCCATCTGCTCTCTCAAGTGGATGTAAAAGATCCCATGACACTATCTCGAAGAGGAGCAGGAGAATTATCCTGGTCAATATTCATCCCTCAATCAACATCACTGAACAGATTAACTGGTCATTGTCACACTGCTGTTTATGGGAGTTTGCTGTGCACAAATTGGCTGCCATGTTTCCTACATTACAACAGTGACTACACTTCAAAAGTACTTCCTTGGCTGTAAAGCGCTTTGAGATGTCTGGTGGTCGTGAATGGTGCTATATAAATCCAAGTCATTCTTTCTTTCTTTTCACTTGTTTAGCTGTTAATATGCTACACTGCTCTGTTTAACTTACAGACAGTTTCTTAAAGCTGGACCCCGTCCGACTCTACAACTCGCTTCTAATTTGGTTGATAGTTTGAGACCTTTAAGAGCAGCCAGCAAGAGTTGCTAGCGCCAAATATGCTGCTCCCTGCACCTTGTGTGCTCCAGTGCCCAATGCACTGACAGCACTGTTCTAATGGTTAAGTGAGCTGCCTTTACAGTATGCCGTGAGGTCAGCTCAGTTCAATGAGGGTATGCACGTGGCACCAAAATGGCAGAGTTCCTGCATCCACATTGAAGGAGACTTTGATCCCGTTGGTCTAGGTCAGATGATAAGCTCATATCCAAAGCTTAAAGCAACACTGGGCCCTTCAGTTCTAAAAAAGGAAAGAAAGAGAATGGTTCCAGGGATGAGGGACTTCAGTTACGTGGAGAGAATGGAGAAGCTGGGGTTGTTCTCCTTAGAGCAGAGAAGTTTGAGAGGAGATTTGATAGAGGTGTTCAAAATTATGAGGAGTCTGGATAGAGTAGATAGAGAGAGTAGATAGAGAGAAACAGTTCCCATTGGCGGAAGGGTCGGGAATCAGAGGACACAGATTTAAGGTGATTGGCAGAAAAACAAAAGGCGACATGAGGAAAAACATTTTTACGCAGCGAGCGGTTAGGATCTGGAATGCATTACCTGAAAGGGTGGTGGAGGCAGGCTCAGTCACGGCTTTCAAAAGGAAATTGGATAAGTACTTGAAAGAAAAAAATTTGCAGGGCTACGGGGAAAGGGCGGGGGAGTGGGACTAGCTGAGGTGTTCTTGCAGGGAACCGGCACAGGCTCAACAGGCCAAATGGCCTTTTCCCATGCTGTAACCATTCAATGATTCTATTTATATAGCATCTTTCATGACCTCTGGACATCCCAAAGTGCTTTAAAATGTAGTCACCGTTGTAAGGTAGGAAACGCTGCAGCTAATTTGCACAAAGCAAGCTCCCACAAAGAGCAATTTAAAAAAATTATTGTTTGGGGCTTAAATATTTCCCAAGATTCCGGGGAAAATTTCTCTGCTCTTCTTCGAATAGTATCGTGGGATCTTTCACATTCACAGTGGAGGCAGACGGTGCCTCAGTTTAACATCTCGAGTGTAAGTTGGCACGTTCCCCCACCCCCCTCTCCCTCAAAGATTTACCTGGGGATGGGAGCGAAATCTGCTGTGACCCGTAGCCTGGGTTTGTTGTGTAGCTGTACACAGACACACATTGGTGAAAATGAAGTCCCACTGTGTCAACCCCACAGTGGGATCAATGACCACAAAGGAATGTGGGAGGCTTTTGAAGTAGCATATTTACTGCAGGAATCTGGAGGTAGCTTCGCTGTGACAGACTCTTGATGTCTGATTCATCGCAGGTTCAAAGTGCTTCAGATCCAGCATCTTCTGTTCTGCTGTTTCCTTTCCTCTTACTTTTTTCAACAAAAAAAATCCTTGCTTTTGACAAACTGAATATCATTTCCAAATTTGGGGCGGCCATATTGTTTTCTTTCCAAATTTCATTCTATAACCCAACAGCTAATGTAATGAGTTCAAAATTGTTGCCCCCCCCCCCCTCAATTTCTGCTGCGAATTTAAAGAAAGAAAGACTTGGATTTATATAGTGCCTTTCACGACCACCGTACGTCTCAAAGCGCTTTACAGCCAATGAAGTACTTTTGGAGTGCAGTCACTGTTGTAATGTAATAAGAAATAGGAGTTGGAGCAGGCCATTTGGCCCCTCGAGCCTGCTCCACCATTCAATAAGGTCATGGCTGATCTGATCTTGGCCTCAACTCCACTTCCCTACCCTTGACTCCATTATCGTTCAAAAATCTGTCTATTAACATTAAAGTCTAGAGTCACATATAGACCAGACCGGGTAAGGACAGCAGATTTCCCTCCCTAAAGGACATTAGTGAATCTGTTGAGTTTTTATAACAATCTGGTAGTTTCATGGTCACCATTACTGATATTAGTTTTTTAATTCCTGATATATTTAATTGAATTTAAATTCCCCAGCTGCCGTGGTGGGATTTGAACTTGCGTCTACCCGATCATTAGTCCCAGCCTCTGGATTACTTGTCCGGTAACATAACCAGTATGTAGGAAATGCGGCAGCCAATTTGCGCACAAGCAAGCTCCCACAAACAGCAATGTGATAATGACCAGATATTCTGTCTTTTTGTTATTGAGGGATAAATATTGGCCAGGACACCGGGGATAACTCCCCTGCTCTTCTTCAAAATAGTGCCATAGGATCTTTTACGTCCACTTGAAAGAGCAGGCGGGGCCTCGGTTTAACGTCTCATCCGAAAGACGGCACCTCTGACAGTGCAGCACTCCCTCAGCACTGGAGTGTCAGCTTAGATTTTTTTGTGCTAAAGTCCCTGGAGTACGATTGACCCCACAACCTTCTGACTCGGAGGCGAGAGTGCTACTCACTGAGCCACAGCTGAATTTAAGCCCCAATCTGTTTAAATGCATTTTTCTTATCCTTATTAATATTCTTTCTAGGAATGTTTGCGTTCGAAAATACATTTCAGAATCATGAGGTTTGCTGGAATCAGTGTTGCTTAAGATTTCTTCGAAGGTTTTTCCCACACACATTCTGTCACAAATTAAATTCCGCTCACCCATCAAACCGGCCCAAGTTGACCTACACTGGCACTTTCACTCAATAATGCGTTCAATTTAAAATCTTCATCCTCGTCTTTAAATAATCCCTCTATGGTCTCTGTAGCCTTCTCCAACCTTATATTTCCCCGCAACTGAGCACTCCATTTTCCGAAGGTTGTGGGTCCGAGCCCCACTCCAGAGACTTGAGCAGAAGATCTTGGCTGACACGTCATTGCAGTGCTGAGGGAGTGCAGCACCGTCAGAGGTGCAGCCTTTTTGGATGAGACACTGGGACCTAAATTCATCAGTCCGGCGGCACACAGCGCCGAACAATCTAAATCATCGTCATAATTCAGACGAGTTACAGGTGCCAATCAGGTGTCCCGATACAGCTCGCACTGCTTGGGCCTCACCAATTTCAACCGGCACCGAGTCTCCCGGTAAATCTTTGGTCGGGGGGGAGGGGGGGTGGGTAAGGGGACATGGAAACATAGGGGTAAGGATGGTCTGGTAGCAGCCCACAGTTGCTTTCTGGCGCCTGGAGGATCACTTCATTCCTGCTCCTTCCGGCTCCACAAATAAAGCAATATTTCGGAAGTTTTGAGGCTTTTTTTTGGGAGCCGTCTCCAGCGGTCCCTGCAGATCACTGCTAAGGCAGCTGAAGACTAGTCTAAACGACTGTCGGAGTCCGGGTGTGAAATGGACACAGGAGCTTCATTTCCATATTGGAATGATGCCTGCGCTCATTCCGCTTTATAAAAAAAAAGGTCCCCCAACCAATGTGGCCCGAACAACCTTTCAGATCGAGCGCGGACCTCTGCAACGCTAAATTGGTTATCATTGCAGCTGTTTTACAGTTGTAAAATGGTGCAATAGCATTTCCAATTATGAGTGGACATATTCCTGGAGGTTTGACTATATCATGCATCATTGGACAATGATATCAAATACTACCTACTTAGATTGGTGTCAGATTCGCACAAGTACTGTAATGTATTTGCTTCATGGATTCTTTGCTTAAGAATTCATGGCAACACATTGCTATCAAGAACTATCAAGGTTTATTAGCAAAGGTTTAACAATCACACTTCACACTACCAGTTCAACTATTTTAGTTGTGCACTTTAAACAAATGCCCCCTGCAAGGGAGGGTCACACTCCAAAATACATTTTTTTCCAGTGTTCTTTTTTTTTGTATAGTATAAATTATACAAGTGCCCCCTGGCTAAAAGGGGGTGGGGGGTGGGGGGGCACTAAAACCGGCAAATTAAAAAATTAAACTTTAAACTTAAATTATCAAATTAAAATTTGGTTGCCGGGGGTGATGATGCACTCCAGTCCCTCTGGCGCCCACCTCTCGCGGAAGGCTGCGAGCGCACCGGTTCATCCACCAGGCTCACAACCATCTGCCTCATCATGGATCCTCCGAACCCAACTGGCTGGGGTTCTATTGAGTCTTGTGAACATCACGTGACTGGCTAAGCCACTCACAACTCAACAGCTCTACAACTATTTTAGCTGCACCTATAAATCAAATGCCCCCTTATTAAAGGAGTAAATTAGATGGCAAACTTTAATACAAGTGCCCGCTGATTAAAGGGGGGGGCACTAAAACCGACACACTAATCAAATTATCTTTAGGCAGTAAACTTAATTCAAATCAAAATTTGGTTGCCTGGGGTGATGATGCCCTCCAGTCCCTCCGGAGTCCACCTCTCGGGGAAGGCCGCGAGCATACAGGTGAACACCGTGTGCTCCATCTCCAGGAACACCCTGTTTCGGATATAACCGCGGAGGAGAGGCAGGCAGTCGGGCTGAACGACCCCCTCGACTGCCCGCTGCCTGGACCGGTTGATGGCCACCTTGGCCATGCCCAGGAGCAGTCCCACGAGGAGGCCTTCTGACCTGCCCGCTCCCCTCCGCACAGGGTGCCCAAAGATCAGGAGTGTGGGACTGAAGTGCAACCAGAATTTGAGGAGCAGCCCCTTCAAATATTGGAAGAGGGGCTGCAACCTCGCACATTCGATAAACATGTGGAACACGGACTCTTCCAGACTGCAGAAATTGCAGGTGGCCTGGGAGCCCGTGAACCACCTTAAAAACTTATTGCTTGGGACTGCTCCGTGCGCCACCCTCCAGGCCAAGTCCCCAATAAATAGAGGGAGGACTCCCACATAGAGAGCACTCTATTGGAGAACCCGCCTCTTCCGGACGGCAAGATGGTGCGTCATGGCGTGTCCTTACGGCAGACAAGGATGGCAACGTGGAGAGTGTGCAAGAGGAGCCCGTACAGGAATCCCCTCTGCACAGAACTGAAAGGCACGGAAGGGATTTCCCAGAGGAGGCTCAAGTTCTGAGGCGTCGGCACCCAAGGGAGGTTTTCAACAGCTCTACAACTATTTTGTTGTATACTTTAATCAAGTGCTCCCTGATTAAAGCGGGGGGGGGGGCCGGTTCACACTCCAAAACCTTTTCAAGTGCCCCCTTGGTTTTTTTTGGGTTTTTGGGGGGGTTTTTTGAGGGTACCAAAACACAAATTATACAAGTGCCCCCCCCCAAAAGGTGGGGGGGGCACTTAAAACCGACAAACTTAAACAAATTAACCTTTAGACAAGTGGTTCAAATTAAAATTTGGTTGCCGGGGGTGATGATGCACTCCAATACCTCCGGCGTCCACCTTTCGCGGAAGGCCGCGAGCGTACCGGTGGACACCGAGTGCTCCATCTCCAGGGACACCCTAGCTTGGATGTAACCACGGATGAGAGGCAGGCAGTCGGGCTGAACAACCCCTTTGACCGCCCGCTGCCTGGACCAGCTGATGGCCCCCTTGTCCATGCCCAGGAGCAGTCCTACGAGGAGCCCTTCCGACCTACCCGCTCCCCTCCACACAGGGTGCCAAAAGATCAGGAGTCCGGGACTGAAATGCAACCAGAATTTGAGGAGCAGCCCCTTCAAATATTGGAAGAGGGGCTGCAACCTCGCACATTCCGTAAAAACATGGAACATGGACTCCTCCAATACTGCAGAAATTACAGGATACCTGGGAGTCCGTGAAGCGCCTTAAAAACTTATTGCACGGGACTATTCCATGCACCACCCTCCAGGCCATGTCCCCAATAAATAGAGGGAGGACTCCCATGTAGCGTGTACTCCATTGGAGACCCCGATTCCTCCGGACGGCAAGATGGTACGCCATGGCGTGTTCAGACGGCAGACGAGGATGGCAACGTGGAGAGTGTGCAAGAGCAGCCCGTACAGGAATCCCCTCTACGCAGAACTGAAAGGCACGGAGGAGATTTCTCAGAGGTGGCTCAAGTTGTGAGGCGCCAGCTCCCAAGGGAGGTTTTCAACAGCTCTACAACTCTTTTGTTGCAAAAAACAAGAAACAATTAATCCAAGTGCCTCCTTATTAAAGGGGGGGGCACTCCAAACATTTTTCAAGTGCCCTTTTTTGTTTTTTTTGTGTTTTTGTTTTTTTTTAATTTGTGTTTTTTATTAGGGCACCGATGGCAAATTATAAAAGTGCCCCCTGACTCGGGGGACACTAAAAACCCGGCAATAAAACAAATAGAACTTTAAAACATATAACATCAAATTAAAATTTGGTTGCAGGGGGTGATGATGCACTCCAGTCCCTCCGGCGCCCACCTCTTGCAGAAGGCCACGAGCGTACCAGTGGACACCGCGTGCTCCATCTCCAGGAACACCCTGGCTCAGATGTAAGCGCGGAAGAGAAGCAGGCAGTTGGGCTGAACGACTCCCTCGACTGCTGATGGATCCCTTGGCCGTGCCCAGGAGCAGTCCTACGAGGAGGCCCTCGGACCTACCCGTTCCTCTCCACACAGGGTGCCCAAAGATCAGGAGTGTGGGACTGAAGTGCAACCAGAATTTGAGGAGCAGCCCCTTCAAATATTGGAAGAGGGGCTACAACCTCGCACATTCAACAAAAACATGGAACACGGACTCCTCCAGACCACCGAAATTGCAGGCGGCCTGGGAGCCCATGAGCCGCCTTAAAAACTTATTGCACGGGACTGCTCCGTATACCATCCTCCAGGCCATGCCCCCAATAAATAGAGGGAGGACTCCCGTGTAGAGTGCACACGATTGGAGACCCCGCTTCCTCCGGATGGCAAGATGGTACGCCATGGCGTGTTCAGACGGCAGACGAGGATGGCAACGTGGAGAGTGTGCAAGAGCAGCCCGTACAGGAATCCCCTCTACGCAGAACTGAAAGGGAAGGAGGGAATTTCCCAGAGGTGGCTCAAGTTGTGAGGCGCCGGCTCCCGAGGGAGGTTTTCAACAGCTCTACAAACCTGTGAGCATCCTCACAAGTGCATACATTACAGGTACGATTGACAAAAGGCAGGTTTGAAATAGGTAACATAAAAATAGTTGGCAAAATGATCATGGATCAGCTGTAAACATGGCGTGGGTGCCCTTTCACTGGATTCGCTCGGGTCCCCCTGACCAGCTCGGACCCTTGTGCAATTGCATGGTCCAAAACACTGCCCCTGCTCTCTCAGTTGGGATTTCGTAGCCATTTTCTCTACGAATAGGACCAGACCTGAGCTATCTACAAATAAATCAGCAGCATAAACCTACCTCGAAGTGGTTAGCTGCTCCTGACAGTCCCATATCAATTCAGTTCAGTCGAGAGCTGTGAGGATGCAGCAGAGGTTTACCAGAATGCTACCAGGGATGAGGGTCTTCAGTTATGTGGAGAGATGTTACTAAGGTTAAGAAACAAGCAGTTGAACAGCTTGGGGCTTAAATTCTCAGCAGGAATTGGGGGAGATGGGGGCAAAAATTCAGAACTCATTTTTACAGTGACTGCTGGTGTCATAGAATGAAATTTGGAAAGAAAACATAATTGCATTTCCCAATTTGGAAATGACATTCACAGTTTTCTTAAAAGCAAGGTTTTCTTTTTTAAGAGGAAAGGAAACAGACAGAAAATGTTGGATCAAAAGCAATTTGAACCGACAATGAATCATACATCAAGAGTCTGTCACAGAGAAGGTTAAGGGGAGATCTACCTGAGTACTGTGCACAGTATTCGTCTCCTTATCTAAGGAAGGATATACTTTCCCCATAGATGGAATGCAATGAAGGTTCACCAGACTTATTCCTGGTATGGGGGGGGAATTGTCATATGAGGAGCGATTGAGTAGACTATGGGGCCGAAATTCACTCCCACCAGAAATGGGATGCACTTACAGTGTTTCAGCTGTTTTGGCATCAAACTGGAAATTAGGGACGCATACAATAAAGGTACAGCAGTTATCATGGGTGACTTAATCTACATATAGATTGGGCTAACTAAACTGGTAGCAATACGGTGGAGGAGAATGTATTAGGGATGGTTTTCTGTACCAATATGTCGAGGAATCAACTCGAGAGCTGGCCATCTTAGACTGGGTGTTGTGTAATGAGAGAGGATTAATTAGCAATCTTGTTGTGCGAGGCCCCTTGGGGAAGAGTGACCATAGTATGATAGAATTCTTCATCAAGATGGAGAGTGACACAGTTAATTCAGAGACTAGGGTCCTGAACTTAAAGAAAGGTAACTTCGATGGTATGAAACGTAAATTGGCTAGGATAGACTGGCGAATGATACTTAAAGGGTTGACGGTGGATAGGCAATGGCAGACATTTAAAGATCACATGAATGAACTTCAACAATTGTACACCCCTGTCTGGTATAAAAATAAAACGGGGAAGGTGGCTCAACTGTGGCTAACAAGGGAAATTAGGGATAGTGTTAAATCCAAGGAAGAGGCATATAAATTGGCCATAAAAAGCAGCAAGCCTAAGGACTAGGAGAAATTTAGAATTCAGCAGAAGAGGACAAAGGGTTTAATTAGGAGGAGGAAAATAGAATATGAGAGGAAGCTTGCAGGGAACACAAAAACTGACTGTAAAAGCTTCTATAGATATGTGAAGAGAAAAAGATTAGTGAAGACAAACATAGGTCCCTTGCAGTCAGAATCAGGTGAATTTATAATGAGGAACAAAGAAATGGCAGATCAATTGAACAATACTTTGGTTCTGTCTTCACGAAGGAAGACACAAATAACCTTCCGGAAATGCTAGGGGACCGAGGGTCTAGCGAAAAGGAGGAACTGAAGGAAATTCTAATTAGTCAGGAAATGGTGTTAGAGAAATTGATGGGATTGAAGGCCGATAAATCCCCAGGGCCTGATAGTCTGCATCCCAGAGTACTTAAGGAAGTGGCCCTAGAAATAGTGGATGCATTGGCAGTCATTTTCCAACATTCTATCGACTCTGGATCAGTTCCTATGGATTGGAGGGTAGCTAATGTAACACCACTTTTTAAAAAAGGAGGGAGAGAGAAAACAGTGAATTTTCGATCAGTTAGCCTGACATCGGTAGTGGGGAAAATGTTGGAATCAATTATTAAACATGTAATAGCAGCGCATTTGGAAAGCAGTGACAGGATCGGTCCAAGTCAGCATGGATTTATGAAAGGGAAATCATGCTTGCCAAATCTAGAATTTTTTGAAGATGTAATTAGTACAGTGGACAAGGGAGAACCAGTGGATATGGTGTGTTTGAACTTTCAAAAGGCTTTTGGCAAGGTCCCACAAAATTAAAGCACATGGTATTGGGGGTAATGTATTGATGTGGATAGAGAACTGGTTGGCAGACAGGAAGCAAAGAGTAGGAATAAACTGGTCCTTTTCAGAATGGCTGGCAGTGACTAGTGGGGTATCGCAAGGTTCAGTGCTGGGACCCAGCTATTTACAATATACATTAATGATTTAGACGAAGGAATTGAATGTAATATCTCCAAGTTTGCAGATGACACTAAGCTGGGTGGCAGTGTGAGCTGTGAGGAGGATGCTAAGAGGCTGCAGGGTGACTTGGACAGGTTAGGAGATGGGCAAATGCATGGCAGATGCAGTATAATGTGGATAAATGTGAGGTTATCCACTTTGGTGGCAAAAACACGAAGGCAGGATATTATCTGAATGGTGACAGATTAGGAAAAGGGGAGGTGCAACGAGACCTGGATGTCATGGTACATCAGTCATTGAAAGTTGGCATACAGATACAGCAGGTGGTGAAGAAGGCAAATGGCATGTTGGCATTCATAGCGAGAGGATTTGAGTATAGGAGCAGGGAGGTCTTACTGCAGTTGTATAGGGCCTTGGTGAGGCCACGCCTTGAATATTGTGTATAGTTTTGATCTCCTAATCTGAGGAAGGACATTCTTGCTATTGAGGGAGTGCAGCGAAGGTTCACCAAACTGATTCCCGGGATGGCAGGACTGACATATGAAGAAAGACTGGATCGACTAGGCTTATATTCACTGAAACTTAGAAGAATGAGAGGGGATCTCATGGAAACATATCAAATTCTGATGGGATTGGACAGGTTAGATGCAGGAAGGATGTTAACGATGTTGGGAAAGTCCAGAACCAGGGGACATAGTCTAAGGATAAGGGTAAGCCATTTAGGACTGAGATGAGGAGAAAATTCTTCACTCGGAGAGTTGTGAACCTGTGGAATTCTCTACCACAGAACGTTGTTGAGGCCAGTTCGTTAGATATATTCAAAAGGGAGTTAGATGTGGCCCTTTCAGCTAAAGGGATCAAGGGGTTATGGAGAGAAAGCAGGAATGGGATACTGAATTTGCATGATCAGCCATGATCATATGGAATGGTGGTGCAGGCTCGAAGGGCCGAATGGCCTACTCCTGCACCTATTTTCTATGTTTCACCATGCGCGAAATTCAGCTCTTTGTCTTTTTTTTCCCAGCGGGGTGGAAGTCGGTCATAAGGGGGGCAGAAGTGGAGGTGGGGCGGAGTGTCCATCAAATTGGGAGTGGAAGTGGCGGCGGGCGCAGTGTCCGTCGCTGTCACTCATCAGCGGAGCGCTGATGACATCATCACGCTGGCGCATCACCACATCTCTCCCCTTCACTTAAAGGGGAGGGCCGCTGCAAGCTCTGTGATTAGTTTAGTGAGGTCCACTGGGCCACTGGGGAGGGTTTCAGCCGGGCCAGTGGCCTGGCACCCAAGAGCACCCATTGGCAGCCCCGCCGAACCCGAAGGCTTAATTGTTGGGCCGACCAGGCAGTCGGCTGACAAAAAAAAAATGGCAGCTGCGACACTGCGCCCTCCCCTTTAATGGCGGCCGCACCGCCATTTTGCAGACACTGCAAACACGGTGCACCGACAGAAAAAACTGTCGTAGGCACCGAGTGACATGCCGCAAGATTTTTCCAGGTAAATTCTGCTTTGGGGCAGGAAATCGGCGGTGCGCACCTTGATGACGCAATTAGGAGGGTTCGGCAGCAGCGGAAGTGGGGACCGCCGGAAAAACCGCCAGGGAGAATTTTGCGAGCGGCGGCCATATTAAGGGAATCAAGGGATATGGGGACAGTGCGGAAAGATGGAGTTGAGGTGGAAGATCATCTTATTGAATGGCGGAGCGCAGGGCCAAATGGTCTTCGGCTCCTGATTCTGATGTTCTTATGCCCCACTACCACAGGGATGCTCGCTGCACCACCCCTATATCTCCTAATCTAAGCAGCTGTTCTGTGGTATTACTTTGACAATGTGATACCACCTGATGGAAAGGCTGACATTTCCCTCACTGGTGTTTTGCTACTCAAGTGTTGTAAGAATAAAAATAACTGCAGCAATGCGAGCAGAAGTTAATTTCGGTGCTTATCTTGCAGTCCCTGACTCGGCAAGAGGGCCCACTGGGAGCAATATTACTTGTGATGGCAGAGTTGTCCTGAAGCAGAGATCCGAGCTCCCCTGCTGCGACAAGCTAATTGCAAGGTCATGGGCTGAGATCCAAGCTTGTAGCTGAGTGTGAGAGGAGACCATTCAGTATAAAGCAGCCCGTGCCTCCCAGCAGGATTCACCATTGCCACTAATGTTACTTCGCACTCCTCACTGCAGGGCGGCAACTCTTAAAGCAGCACTGTGCAATAATTGGCTGAGTTGAATCATGCAATCATAGAACAGTATATCACAGAAGGAGGCTATTCAGCCCATCGTCTGTGCGGCTCTTTCGAAGAGCAATCCAGTTAGTCCCACAGTTCGTTCCCTAGAATTTAGAAGAAAGAGAGGTGATCTCATAGAAACATAAAATTCTTACAGGGCTTGACAGGGTAGGTGCTGGGAGGATGTTTCCCCAGGCTGGGAAATCTAGAACTAGGGATCCCAGTCCCAGAATAAGGGGTCGGCCATTTCGGACAGAGATGAGAAGAGTTGTGAATCTTTGGAATCCTCTACCCCAGAGAGCTGTGCAATCTTTCCCCATACCCCTGCAATTTTTTCTCTTTCAAGTATTTATCCAATTCTCTTTTGAAGGCTACTATTGACTCTGTATCCACCACCCTATCAGGCAGTGCATTCCGAATCCTAACCACTTGTTGCCAAAAGAAGTCATTTTGCCTCTGGCTCTTTTGCCAATCACCTTAAATCTGTGCCCTCTGGTTATCAACCCTTCAGCTATTGGAAAGAGTTACTCTTTATTTACTCCATCTAAAATAAAGGTACATCATAGTGTTTTGATAATATGGGATATTAGTTTGCTATTTTAAAATCTGCAATTGATAAGTCTGATCCTTGTCAACTGTACCCACCTACCTGCCTTCTCAGCGCATCCCTAAATCCTTTCTCCAGGAGCACGTCTACAGTAGCTACTTCATTAATCTAGTTATACTATTCACTTCAATGCCTTCCCTGGTAACCTATTCACCAAGTCTATTATCCTTTCATCACATGACCTCCTGTCTCCCACTGCCCCTTTGTCTTAATTGACATTCCTTCTTATTTTTAATTCCTAGCTTTGTTTTATTCATTCCTGGGATGTGTGCATCGCTGGCAAGGCCGGCATTTATTGCCCATCCCTAATTGCCCTTGAGAAGGTGGTGGTGAGCCGCTGCCTTGAACCGCTGCAGTCCATGTGGTGATACTTCTGTGTGGCTTGCTAGGCCATTTCAGAGGGCAGTTAAGAGTCAACCATTTACTGTGGATCTGGAGTCACATATCGGCCAGATCGGGTAAGGATGGCAGATTTCCTTCCCAAAAGGACATTAGTGAACCAGATGGGTTTTTACAACAATCTGGTAATTTCATGGTCTCCATTACTGATACTAACTTTTTATCCCAGATTTATTTAATTAACTGAATTTAAATTCCGTAGTTGCCGTGGTGGTTTTAAACATGTCTCTGGATCATTAGTTCAGGCCTCCGGATTACTCGTCCAGTAGCATAACCACTATGCTACCGTGCCCATTTTTAAGCTTATATTCTCTGTTAATAACAACAAACGTTCAAGACTAATAAGTTCTGAATTGTTGCAAACGAGAGCAGCAGTGGAGCAGATAGTGTTTGCCTCAGTGTCCCTGGTGTAGGGGAGAGGCAAAATGATGGCCAGGATCAGGAAAAGCCCGTGCCTGATTTCTACTCAGTAGAAAGAGTCTGCTTCAGGTGAAAGGTTGTTTAGTTATTCAATTTTCTTTAAGTATCGCCTGGGTGAATCTAGGTGTTACCACTCCTCAAATATATTATCCACCCAGTATCTCTACAGGTATTCAAGGAAAAGGTTGGTGTGTGAAGTGGGCGACTGGATTGGACCGAGGTCGGTGATTGGAGCGTGGGCAGGTACAGCAGGAACAGCGAGGCTGAGGCAAAGGAGCAGCGAGAGATTGCAGAGTGATGTGATATGAACCCAGGAGAGGCGTGAGTTCGGGGCCCAGAAGAGGAGTGGGCCCAGGGACAGCACGGGCCAGCCCACTGCGATGGTCCGTGCAGCAGAGCTGATCTCCAGTCGTCTTGGGTAATCCTTGCCACTGGACCAAGACCTAGCTCTGTCAAACTCATGTGGTGGCTGGTGTGCAACGGCCACCACACGTTAAAAAAATCCACACACAGGCATCTTCCACCCTTCAACATGTAGTTCGGGACCTGGAATATTAGGTCCTTCATTGAAACACCTGTGAACTCATTGAACTCATCCCTTTTGGCGTGGAAGCAAGTCATCCTCGATTCGAGGGAGCACCTAAGAAGAAGAAAGTGGGCATTATCCAACAGATAGCCAATTGAAAACTCAGCCACCAGTTCCCGCGTTGTCTGAAGTCGAAGAAATCTGTTCATGTGTAGGAAGTGATCGGTTCTGCGAGGATTATGTTAAGGATTGGGGGCCAGGGTTACCAATTCTGTTTGGACATATTCCTGGAGATTTCATCACGACCTCCCATCTCTCACTGCCCCGCCTCCACCAGTGGTCGCCCAACATGTCCATCCTCGCGACACACTGCCTTCCTGAGCCAGCTGAGAAGCGAACAGACTCTTCATTACCCGACCGGATGATTCTCGACTTCCATCTCCAATTTTTTAATTTCAGAAATAATAAGCAGAAGCGTTCAAAAGAACATTTAAAAAAAAGACACACCCTTTTTAAAAAAATCTCCAGCTGATTTTTCACCTGGGTTTGCTCGCAGGAGCACCCTGGAGACCAATCTTCAATTCCTGGAGACTCGAGCATAATCCTGCAGGATTGGTAACCCTAGTGGGAATGGAAGAAATAGTCAAACTTTTACAAGGGGCAGGGAGGTTTTGTACTCTGTCACAGGCCTCCTTTTAATTTGTCTGCGGTGAAAGGTGTTGTTTTGTGCTCGGTGCTCCTACTGGTGGAGGACCGTAACCTCCGCTGTTCTGCAGGCCGGGGCCATTAGAGGGAGCTGCGTGCAGCGGCATACCACTGCAGGGTGCAGCGCGGTGCTGCTGCAGGAGGGCGACAGCTGACAAGGTCAGGGCGAAGGAGCAGCAAGAGTTCATAGAGGAATATTATCAGGGCCCAGGAGAGGCGTGAGTTCGGGGCCCAGGGGCAGCACGGGCCAGCCCACACTGCGATATGTGTGCACACTAGGTCCGTGCAGCAGAGCTGGTCTCCAGTCGTCTTGGTTGATTCTTGCCACTGGACCAAGACCTAGCTCTGTCAAGCCCGTGTGGTGGCTGGTGTGCAACGGCCACCACACATTAAAAAAAATCCATGCAAGGGCATCTTCCACCCTTCAAGATGTAGTTCAGGATCTGGAATATTAGGTCCTTCATTGAAACACCTGTGAACTCATCCCTTTTCGGGATGGAAGCAAGTCATCCTCATTTCGAGGGACTGCCTATGATGATGATGATTCTCCAGTGTCCTTAACATGGAGCTCCATTTACAGTTGCAGGAGACTCCTTGGGTTTAAACATGAACTGGCATATTGTCAAGTAATAAGTCTTCTGAAGATTAATCAACAGCGAAAGAAGAAATCATGACATTAAGAGCCGAGCTCTGTTGAAAGTCTCTTTTAATTAAAAAAAAAATATTTTTTTTTAATTCTCCTGCAGCATCAGCCACACCAGCCCAATCAATATACTCGAGCTTCTGGCATTTGATTGAGCTCAAAGGTCATGGTGCCCTGTAGTGCAATGCTTAGCACCTTATCTTATAGGATCTCACATCAGGCAAAGAGGATATACTGAAGTGATGGGCCTATTTTCTTTGAGAAGTCCCCAGGATTTGTTCAAATTAGTTCTCAGGATGTGGGTGACATGGGTCAGGCTGGTATTTATTGCCCATCCCGAGTGGCCCTGAGAAGGTGTTGGTGGACATCCTTCTTTAAGAAGTGATTGTTTGTATGGCTGAGTGGTTTTTTAGCCACCTTCAGGAGGCATAAGAGTCAACCATATCATTTTGGCACTGGATTCAGGTGTATGCCAGACTGCCCACAGCTCAGAATAAATTGCCAGTCTCACTCCGGGGGCAATAAGGACTGTTGTCATGTGAGATAGACATAGTACAATGGTGCAGACATATTGTTCTTCTGATGCTATGAAGTTATGATGAACCTGTGTAAAACACTAAAGTATTGTGTCCAATTCTGGGCATTGCATTTTAGGCAGGATGTGAAGGCCTTAGAGAGGGTGCAGGAAAGATTTAAGAGAATTATTCCAGAGATGAGGGACTTCAGTTACATGGATAGACCGGAGAAGCTGGGGTTGTTCTCCTTAGAGCAGAGAACTTTGAGAGGAGATTTGATAGAGAAATTCAAAATAATGAGGGGTCCAGACAGAGTAGATAGAGAAGCTGTTCCCATTGGTGGAAGGGTCGAGAACCAGAGGACACAGATTTAAGGTGATTGGCAGAAGAACCAAAAGCGACATGAGGAAAAACTTTTTTACGCAGCGAGTGGTTATGATCTGGAATACACTGGCTGTTGGAGGCAGATTCAATCATGGCTTTAAAAAGGGAATTGGAGAAGAACCTGAAGGGAAAAAAGTTGCAGTTGGCTGCGGGGAAAGAGTGGGAGAAGTGGGACTAGCTGAGGTGCTCCTGCAGAGAGCCGACACGGGTTAGGGTTCAGGTCATACAGCCTCCTGCTGCGCTGTAACCATTCTATGCTGGGGTTAAAACATTTTGTTAGTGAAGTGCAGAAGGAACCTGACTCTGTATGAAGTATGTTTAATGTTGGCATTGAGTTGCCAAAGATACCAGAAAATGTGCTCTGCTCCTCACAACCGACATCCATCACCTTAGTGAGGACAAAATGCAAATTTGAAAAGTTAGATTTTCTCAAATGCTAAAATTGCAGCAATGCTAATTGCTGACAGCATTCATTTCAGACAACTTTCCAGTGTATCACCTGAGGTTTCCCAAAAACTCCAGCGAGTAGTTAAGATGTGGTGCAGCACGAGGTATGCGAGGTGCCCCATCTGATGCTCTTCTCCATTATTCATAAAAAAGGTGCCATGATACACAGGCAGTGAGTAATTGTGGCAATGGCTAATCCAGAGTTGCATGGATTAAAGTTGAACTAATGGAAGTAGTAAAGGTGTAAATAGTGCAAATAGTGTCAACATTGTCAGAAGGAATATGGCTGTTCTTTATAAGAGAAAAGAACAGAGAGCTAGCGTTGTGCAATGTAAAAATGAGCCAACATATCGAGCAGCAGTTCTACTGAATTTTTCCTCACAGATCTTAAGGCAGAACACCTGTGCTAAGTTGACATCAGTGACTGGAGACCCCACTGTCCCCACCTGTTGCGGTGACCGCAAAATGAAATATGCAAATGATTTGTTTGGCAGTGATGCAAATAATCCTCGAGCACGACTTGCTGCACACGACTAGCAGGGATGTTTTGCCATTCAGAATGTTCTGTTCCTTACCAGACATTTCAAGCAGAAGTTAATAAACAGTATAAAGAAAATCGTGATTGATCATTGCCAGACAGAAGGATCGTTGACGATGAGCGATATACTAGCTCACAGGAGGAAAGGTAATTAGATCAGCCTGAGTTTGGATCAATGGATTTCAACTTGAAACAGACAACATACACAGCGTTGGGGGTCGAAGTTCGGTACCGCTGTTTTAGAGGCGTTGACACCAGGTGGTACTCACCACCTCAAATTGCCAAATTTAGGGTTTTTTTCCCCAAAGGTGAGAGTACAGCGCTAAAATAGGCATTGCACACTCTGCACCAATGGAACGGTAGCTCAGGAGGCCTACCCAATTTTCCGGCGGTAGGCTGCCGGCATCCTAGCGCCTAAAAATGGGAAAAAAAGTATGCAAAAATGTCTTTGACCCACACCCACACTTCTCCACTGGTGCCATTAATAAATATATGCTGAAAAAAATTAAACTTAACAACTACCTTACTCTCTGGACAGTACCGCCCCGGGGATCCCCGATGTACGACAGCTTTTCCAGTCGGTAAAAGTGCCTGCTGGTAAAGCCACCGATCCAACCTAATATCGCAGCAAAGGCGGCAAGGGGGGCATTGCACGATCGATAGTGTCACCATGTGGGTGGCGGTAGAGTGTGCAGCGGTACCTCTTCGCGCCGCCCCCACCGCCCAACAACATTTTTCGGGAGGCGAGGAAACCACTTCGCTGCGTCGGTAAGTCCTTAGTCACTCATTAACCGCCCCTCTCCGGCACTAACGGGTGGCGTTACAAACCGAATTTTGACCCCAAAGTGTCCATGGAATGAGTGAAAAGTTTAGGGTTGATTCGAGCTCACGGTCCAATGCAAGCGGGAAGCTATATCTAGCTTCTAAGAGGTGAAGCTCAAATCATATGAGCTTAAAGATTACTATGGATAATAATTCATAGACAAACACTTAATGCATTTGAAGAACATTCCTTATCCCTGTTTTTCTGTTAATATTGGCAACAATAATATGTAAACTATGGTCCTCTTGGTTGAATAACTGTGTGGATTACAATTGATGGTCACAGTATGGTGTAGAACTAGAAATGCTAAACAGGAACTCAAGTCTGCTTGCAATCCTACCTGCAGTGCCATATATTTTATACAACAACAAGAAGCCTGGACCTGTTCCCCATCCCATTCATAGGTCCCGCAATAAGTCCAACTCCAAGGAAGGAGCTAAAACTGAATGCGACAGCCACATGCGACAACGACTAGAGCAAATGTGATGGGTAGAAGGACACCAGTGATGATGAGGAAGGCTCAGAGATATTCATGTGTCAACTTCAGGGATTAGTGTACTGGCACAAGGCGATATCCAGCCTCAATCTAAAAAGGTGAAAGTTATCACCCTGTTTCACAAGTCTCATGTGAATGCAAATGCTTCAGAGATATGTGAGGGGAATGTGGACAAGGATGCAGAGTATTCCTGTATTGAAAACAGAAAATGTTGGATATACCCAGCAGCTCAGACAGCATCTGTGGAGAGAGAAACAGAGGTCATGTTTCAGGTCAATGACTTTTCATCAGAACTGGAAAAAGTTAGAGATACAGCAAATTTTAACCAAGTGCAGGAGCGGGGAAGGGGAGGAAAGAACAAAAGGGAAGGTCTGTGATAGGGTAGAAGGCAGGAGAGATTAAATGACAAAATGTATGATTGTACAAAGCAAAAGGAGATGGAAATGGAACAAGTAAAGAAACCAAAAGATGAGTCTAGAAGAGGTGTAATTGGGAATAGCAGAATCACCAGCAACAGCTGCCATCTGGAAAAAATGAGGTCAGAGGTTATGGTCTGAAATTGTAGGGTATGGTAGAAGGGCCTCCCCTCTATGCTTCAAAGCATACTAGATCCATAGATCTCCATTCAGAAGAGCATTATTGATTTGAAACACATATTGGACACAAAGGCTAATTTCTTGACTTCACATTGCTGATGGGGACACTTACCCGTTGGAAGCGCATATCAGACACTCAGGCAGATAATGTGAGCTCAAGCACCGCGCGCACCCAGGTTTGCGACATGTGGTTCTGGATAGCAGAGCTGTCCGTCAGAAGCACAAAGTTGGGAAATTAGCCCGGTGTTCTGAACCTCTGAAGAGATTAATCAGATCCCAGTAACAGTGGCTGCATTTCAGCTATTCTAATTGACTGTTGAGGTTTCATGCCAAAGAGATGCCAACCTCCACAGGGCTCATGGTGCTATGAACTTTACAGTCAGTCAATTGGTTGCCCTGAACCCATCAATGGCCCGAAGGCCAGGAAATCGCAAAAAATGTTGCAGACCTCAGGAGGCTGGTGGCACCGTGTGATTTTGGTGACCACCTCACCCAAGCGCTGCGGGATATCTTTGTCATCAGAATCAGCCACGAGGGCCTTCTTCACAGGCTACTATCTGCAGATACCACAGTCACACTGCAGAAGGCCATCACCATGAGCCAGGCATTCATGACCTCAACCTGCGGCTCTAGGCAGATGACTCATCCTCAGGACTCAAACCCGGCAAGTCCTGTTCACAGAATGGCTCCTTTTAGAGGCTAGACTATAGAACGTGAATCTCCTCAGGGGAGAGAGAATAAGCCCCCCGAGTCCTTTAACACAGAGTCCGCCGAGCGCGTTGAGGAGGGAATCACAGGGCTCACCAGTGCCATTTTAAGGACTACGTGTGTAAAGGCTGCAGCACAAAGGGCCACCTCCAGCGAATGTGTAAAAGAAATACGACTCACTGTGTTGATGAAGAGTCTGCAGATGGCCCTGAATCCAGCACGGATTATGAAGCGATAGTCAGAGAGGCAGTTCAGCCCCACGATGAGGTGTACGGCATGTTTACCTGCACCACAGAATGTTCCTCGTTGAGGATGGAAGTCGAGAAAATGGCATTCCAGTCTTCATGGAAGTGGACACGGGGGCGAGCCAGTCAGTAATGAATCAAGAAGCCTTTGAGAGGCTATGGGACAATCAAGCTGAACGACCCAAGTTTGTCCCGGTTCAGCAAAGCTGCGCACCTACACCAATGAACTTATCCCAGTCGTTGGTAGTGCGGATGTAAAGATACTCCATGATGGCATGGTGCACAAATTACCTCTGTGGATTGTTGCAGGTGATGGACCAACGCTACTCGGAAGAAGGTGGATGAAGATCCATTGGAGCTGGGAAGATTTCATCCCTCCAGCGATCGACGTCCCCCGCGCTCAGAGGCAAAGCAAGCCCTCACCTGAGGTTGGATCCGGCACCAGAGAGCAGACCAGCACAGCACCCGAGGTACAGACCACTCAACATGACTGTGTGGAGATGATCCAGCTAGGACGACCCGAACGCACCTTCCAGGCTCCAGTGGCAGGATTCCGGAGGAAGAAAATCGGATCCAGAGGCGGCTTCCCAGCTTCGGTGGCAGAACCCGGGGAGAAGAGGATCACAGCAGTCGACATCATGGATGGGAGAAAGATGGTGCCCAGACCACAAGGTGAAGCGCTGAAGAAAAAGATGGCGGCGGCCAGACCATGAGGTGCAGCGGTGATGGAGCAACACGTGGCACCAAGCGAAGAAGAGGATTGAGGTAAAGATAGCAAGGCCCTCTTAAAGGAGGCCAGCAACCCACCACACTTAAAGGGACAGTTCCACATCCTCAATCAATGTAATAGCAACTGTGAGTTAAATATAAAGCTTGTAATTGATGATCAGAGTTTTATATACGTAATAAGCAAAGAAAAGTCGTGCGATTGCGATTGGAGATACAGTTTATCTACAATGAGTTATGAAACGTTGTGCGATGTAGGATTTCAACTGTATTCTGATCATGCAAACACACATCAGAAGCAGACAGGTCCAGCGAGCTACCCAATGCTGTAGCCTGCGTCCCTGGGACCAAAGTGATGCACCACGGAAGTGTGGCCACAAGCAGCTAAAGTAGACAAGCTGCAGAGCAAGCGATCTCAGGAGGGCAATGGCACCGGTATCGATACCCTGCCTCTGATCGGCTCCACCTCTCAGGCACCCGATGGCACCAAGCGCCACGAGCCTGAAAGAGCAAACCGCGCTAAGGCACAGCCCCCAGACCCTATCGCCCCTAAGGCTACACCTGGGAACGAAGGGTCACCCGCAACGGTCCTCCCAAATGGGACCGGGACCAGCCAGGATCCCAACCCAAAGAACGTCCAGGCAAGCAAGTCAACAGTTCCCTGCGCACTGCCAGACGACTGCCCCTCAGGGAGCAGCAAGGAAAGGACAGGGAGGTCACAGGCACCTGGCCGACGCAAGGAGCAACGGCAAAGGCCCCGAGAGCAGGTAACTTGAGCCAACCAGGTTCCCACTGCCAGCACTGGGCACCGCACCGCCACCAGACTACCTGGACACCACCCAGCAGTTCTGGAACTAGTTTGTCTTCACACCGGTGCTGGCACCAGCACTGAGTCCAAGTATGTATCAAGAATGCACCTTACCAGTCAAATGTACTTGCCTCATAACTGTACCACAAATGTATATGAATGTAACTAGCCACCGGCATAATCCATATGTGGGGGGGAGAGAATGGAGTGGTCATGGACTCACAAACAGAAACCTCCAGCACCTCTACTGCCAATGAAATACCACCTACTCACCCAAGATGGAAATGACCCTCCCAAGGGTCAACCAGACAGAGCTAAGCCCAGAGCATAGTCAATGCATGAAGGCGATTTGCACTAAGGACTTGGGGAAGAATGATGTCATGTATCTCGACATGTTACTGCCTGTACTTTTACATATGATGTGCCACCAGAGGGCACTATTATGGGAAACTTGTACACCAGCTGTATGGTCACTAAGGTGTGCCACCAGAGGGCACTGCAGTGGGAGACTTGTAGGTTACCTGTGCAGGTGGGCGAGGCCTAGTATAAAAGGCAGGCCACCATGTGTGATCCTCACTCTGGGGTTACATTAAATGGACTAAGGTCATTACAGTTCAAGTACAATACATTGCCTCATGGAATCATTATCAGAGCATCTAAAGACATAACAGACACCCAGGTCCCTCTGAACACCAACATGTCCCAATCTCTCACCATTTAATGTAGTCACTATTGTAATGTAGGAAGCGGAACACGCAATTTGCACACAGCAAGCTCCCACAAACAATAAGAAATGGGAGCAGGAGTTGGCCATTTGGCCCCTCGAGCTTGCTCTGCCATTCAGTAAGATTATGGCTGATCTTCTACGTCAACTCCACCTTCCCGCACTGTCCCCAATTCCTTTAATATCCTTAGTTCCCAAACATTTATTGACCTCTGTCTTGAATACACTCAATGACTGAGCATCCACAGGTCTCTGGGGTAGAGAATTCCAAAGATGCGCAACCCTTTGAGTGAAGAAATTTCTCCTCATCTCAGTCCTAAATGGCTGACCCCTGATTCTGAGACTGTGACCCCGTGTTCTCGATTCCCCAGCCAGGGGAAACATCATCTCAGCATTAACCCTGTCAAGCAAGACCCTTAAGAATTCTCGATGTTTCAATTAGATCACCGCTCATTCTTCTAAACTCTAGGGAATATAGACCTAGTCTACTCAATCTCTCTTCATAGGGCAATCCCCTCATCCCAGGAACCAGTCCAGTGAACCTTCATTGCACTCCCTCTAAGGTAAGTATGCCATTCCTTAGCTGAGGAGACCAGAACTGTGCACAATACTCTAGGTGTGGCCTCACCAATGCTCTGTATAATGAAATAAATGACAAGGTAATCTGTTTTAGGTGTGGCTTGAGGGATAAAAGTTGGGTACGACTCCAGGGGAGCTCTTCTATGAATAGAGTTACGCGGTCTTTTATATCACCCGAGATACCTCCGACAGTGCAGCACTCCCTCAGTATTGCACTGGAGTGTCACCCTAGATTTATGTGCTCAAATCTCTGGAGTGGGGCTTGAACCCACAACCTTCTGACTCAAAGACAAGTGTGCTAACCACTGAGCCACAAGTGATATGTTCATTTTTACAGCACAGAAGGAGGCCATTCGGAGGGGAGAGGCATAAGAGGCACCCTCCTTCCTTGGGCAAATGGGTGGCGAAAACCCAACAGCGGGAAAGTAAAAAAATAAGTTATGCCCTCCCCAGTCCAGGAATTTCATGCCCAATGTTATTTTGAGTATGAGGATGAATGCATTTTGATGCATCTTAAAGAATGCTATTTATTGTGTTTTTCACCCAATCTTTATTGAGTCTTGGGCCGGGTTCCTTATTCTGAAGTATATGAGTAATTTGAGACCATGACATGTGGTGAGTATAGCGTGCTTGGGAGGAATAGGTGACTTTGAACCTATGGTTCCCAAAGCACTCCACCACTGGGGTTTCCTCCATGTCTGGGTCTGTTGTACACTCATTGATATTGATTGATTGCTATGATTAATCAACTCCATCATCATTGTATCATGTGACTATCAGGATGGTAGAAGGCGAAGTAGATTGGCTTTGGTCTTCTTTTGTCTATCGATTCCTATGTTCTGATAAAGAGGCTCCCATTTCTTCTCATGGGATATACCGAAATGAAGCCCAAAACCTGGGATTGCAAACCCAAGCACTCAAATTTTCCAGCATTGGGCACCAAAAAATTACCAGCAGTGGGATCCTGACTGATATTTCCCGTTCCACGTACAATTGTGTACACCCCTAATCCTACCCTGGCTATGATCAGCTAACTCAGCAGGGACTGGTGATTGAACCGAGAATCAACCTCGTCTGTACAAAGCTGGGAAGTGCTTCTACCTATGAACCCATTGAAGAAGAGATGCATTTTGAATAACTCCAAGAGTGTACCACTGACAGCATGCTAGAAGAAAGAAAGACTTAGATTTATACAGCGCCTTTCACAACCACCAGATGCCTCAAAGCACTTTACATCCAATGAAGTACTTTTGGAGTGTAGTCACTGTTGTAATGTGAGAAACACAGCAGCTGATTTATGCACACAAGCTTCCACAAACAGCAATGGGATAATGACCAGATAATCTGTGTTTTTGTTATGTTGATTGAGGGATAAATATTGGCCAAGACAACAGGGATAACTCCCCTGCTCTACTTCAAAATAGTGCCATGGGATCATTTACATCCACCTAAGAGAGCAGGCAGGACCTTGGTTTGACGTCTCATTCGGAAGACAGCACCTCCCTCAGCACTGCACTAGAGTGTCAGCCTAGATTTATGAGCTCAAGTCCCATGGAGTGGGACTTGAACCCACAACCTTCTAGGTCCAAGGCGAGAGTGCTACCCATTGAGCCACAGTTCAGTTGCTTTGAGTAAAAGATCTGTCAATAATCACTGATGAATGGAGGACCATTCACTCTTGTGCAACAGCTCGTAGCATGCTATTACTACCAGTGCAATGTTATTGATACATTCCATAACTGCTGACTGAACTAAATGGTTTCCTTCTGGACAGATACTAGTCCCAGCAGGATGTACATCCAACCAGCTGTATCTAAGTGAACATTGAATTTATGTGCCACAGTGACCTTTCAAATTGATTACATTTGATGAATAGAATTGTGATAAATGGCTAGAGTTAAGTTCAAAATGTCCATTTGCACTGTGACTATAATGTATATTGTTCAGATAATAGTCCCTTGATCCTATTTAGATGTTGGAGTCAATATCTCACAATTAAGTTCTTTATAAATTATGTGTGCAGTCTGTGCCAAGAAGACTGGTTAAGGAGTGCTTGGAACAGTTGGTAACAATCCATGGGCGTGTGGAGCATATGCAGTGCTCGTAAATAGCCTTTTAACAGATGCTGAATATAGAAAGAATATTTGTAAGAATACTTTTAAATTAAAGCAGCAACTTTAAATGAATATGATATTAGACGTGGCGGAATATCACCTCAAAGGAATGTGACCATCATCATAGGGAATGTTGGCAAACAGCAATAGGAATGATTCTGGGTCTGTGATCAAACACTGAGCTAAGAAAAGAGCGGATGGGAACTCAACCTGTTCCTTCAGCAGGAAATGAAATTGGAAAAAAATGTCCAAAGCCCAAGAATTATCTATCGTGCGCAGGTAGACCGGCAATTATCCTTGGGCTGCATGTGGGGCGATGTGTCTTTTAGATACCTACCCCATAAATAAGAAATCAAACCAAAGGTGGTGGTCAGCGGTAAAGGAACAGCGCTCGCCACTCACCTCGCTGACAGCTGCCCGCAGAGTTTTCATGGGCTTTTGAACGGAGACTTGCTGTCATCGGTGTCTGATCCAGGATGAAGCCCTCTACAGGGCATCTGTGAGCAGGAGAAAGCAACAACGTGGCTCTTCAATCAATCAGATTGAAGAATCCTCACTGAGACCCTCAGAGTCTAAATCAGGAAATATAAATTAGATTTCAATCATGTACAGAAAGTGAAATAGAGATTGGGAAAGAAAGATAGGATTAAGAGAGGGAGATAAAAGAGACAGGCAGCAAAAGTTTTTTTTGTAATTGTTTTTTTTTAAATCTCCAACAATCTAAAGGAATGAGACTCCACACTTGTAAAATTAAATTAAATTATCATGGCCAGAGAGGTTGTTTGGCAGTAATTATCACTTGTGCGTTAAAAATTCACTTACTCCTGCATGAACCGGCCCTAACATGTTTCTGCCATATTTAGTGGGGAGCTAGTGGGTAAGTACCTCAACTTCACACCATTGCATTTATTTCAGTGCCGAGTCTATCGGTGGGGACTGTTACAGCGCACCCTGTGGAGGAACAGGGTATCTCTGACAGCAACTTCTGATTAGTCCTATCACAAAATCCGGCCCATTGTATTTAAGCAATAGCGCCAACAATGGACTAATATATGTCCCGTCAACAACTCACAAATATAAAGCTGCTGATCTCCAGAGGTCTGGTGACATTTTGTGCGACCCATAAATTGCCGTCAGATTTCTACTTCTTACTGGGAAGATTTGATTCTGGGATTGGCGACACCGGAGAGCATAATCAGGAGAGCGGCCCACAACCATGTCTTCATTTGAACAACGCTCTGCTGTTCGATATAGAACTACTATTAATGACACTGGGGATTTTAAAGAGCAGATGTTGCTATGGCAGCAATGTCTACGTGACACTTTATGGTGCGTTCGAAGGAATGACACGTTGACTGAGGCAGTGAGTCATGTCACCTGTCACAACTGGTGTGACAGATTAAATATTTTTAGCGTTTTAATTTTTTTTAATGACTAATATAAATGCCACAAAAAATCCCTTTTGAAAAATTTGACTGCTTCTACTAGCAACAGAACATAAGAACAGGTTTAGGACATTCAGCCCCTCGGGCCTGCTTAGCCATTCAATTACATCATTACATCATGTTTTTTTTAATTCATTTACGGGATGGCCAGCGTTTATTGCCCATCCCGAATTGCCCTTGAGAAGGTGGTGGTGAGCCGTCTTCTTGAACCACTGTTCTTTGTAGCAGTTTGGTACAACTGAGTGGCCATTTCAGAGGGCAGTTAAGATTCAACCACATTGCTGTGGGTCTTGACTCACATTTAGGTAAGAACGGCAGATTACCTTCCCTAAAGGACATTAGTGAACCAGATGAAATTTTACGACAATCCAGTAGTTTCATGGTCACCATTGCTGATACCAGCTTTTTATTCCAGATTTAAATTCCCCAGCTCCCGTGGTAGGATTTTAACTTGGCTATCTGGATCATTAGTGCAAGCACTCTAGCTTACTAGTCCAGTAACATAACCCCAGGATACCGTACTAGTAACAGGGAGTAGTTGAGGCGAATAGCGTAGATGCATTCAAGGGAAAGCTAGATAAACACATAAGGGAGAAAGGAATATAAGGATATGTTGATGGGGTTAGATGAAGTGGGGTGGGAGGAGGCTCGTGTGGAGCATAAACACTGGCATAAATCTGTTGAGCCGAATAGCATGGTTCTGTGTTGTAAATACTCTGTAATATTTTGTAATACTTGCCTTTACTTCATATCCCTTGATACCCTTACCTAACAATAATAAGCTAACAATAGCCTAGCTTTAATTTTAAAATTAGAATCATAGAATGGTTACAGCACAGAAGGAGGCCATTCAGACCATCGAGCCCGTGTCGGCTCTCTGTAAGAGCACTTCAGCTAGTCCCACTCTGCCCGCCCTTTCCCTGTAGCCCTGCAAAGCTTTTTCCTTCAGGTACTTATCCAATTCCTTTTTGAAAGCCATGATTGAATCTGCCTCTACCACCCTTTCAGGCAGTGCATTCCAGATCCTAACCTCTCGCTGCGTAATTAAGTTTTTCCTCATGTCGCTTTTGGTTCTTCTGCCAATCACCTTAAGTCTTTGTCCTCTGGTTCTCGACCCTTCCGCCAATGGGAACAGTTTCTCTCTATCTACTCTGGACTCCTCATGATTTTGAAAGACTCCTCATGAGTTTGAAATTATGTCCGCTTGTTCTTGATTCTCTCAGCAGAGGAAATAGTTTCTCTGTATCTACCCAATCGAATCCTTTTAACATTTTAAACACCTCGATCAGATTACCCTCTGATCTCCTATACTCAAGGGAATACTACCCAGGTTTTTATCCTGATACTTTAACCCTCTAAGCCCTGGTATCATTCTGGTGAACCTGCGCTGCACTGCCTCCAAGGCCAATATGCAGTGCCCAAAACCGAACACAGTCCTCCAGATGAGGTGCGACCGAGGCTCTATACAATTGGGTTTTCAGAGTGGAATGTTGTAGAAAGAATTGAGACCCCCAAAATATATCCCAGCCCTTTTAAGCAAATGCCATTCTCAAATTCTTGGTTAAAATCCGTTATTAATTCTCATTCTTTATTTTAGTGCTACAGGTCGGGAGGTGTTTGACTGGATCCTGGACCAAGGTTACTATTCCGAGCGGGACACCAGCAATGTGATCAGACAAGTACTGGAGGCTGTGGCCTATCTGCATTCCCTCAAGATCGTCCACAGAAATCTGAAGGTAACAGATGCTTACATTAAGTGTTGCCTCATGCAGTCCTTTACAAGAATGAATTTGGCAAAAAAGTCAGTTCCGTGTCCTTCAGCAAAGGATCATAGACACTCAACATGAGTACCCCTTCAAGAAAGAAAGACTTGCATTTATATGGCACCTTTCATGACTGCCGGGGGTCCCAAAGCATCTTTACAGCCAATGAAGTACTTTTGGAGTGTAGTCACTGTTGTAATGTAGGAAACGCAGCAGCCAATTTGCGCACAGAAAGCTCCCACAAACAGCCATGTGATAATAACCAGATAATCTGTTTTTAGTGATGTTGGTTGAGGGATAAATATTGGTCAGGACACCGGGAGAACTCCCTTGCTCTTCTTCAAAATAGTGCCATGGGATCTTTTATATCCATTTGAGAGAGTAAACGGGGCCTCGCTTTAACGTCTCATCCGAAAGACGGCACCTCCGATGGTGCAACTCCCTCAGTACTGCATTGAGAGTGTCAGCCTAGATTTATGTGCTCAAGTCCCTGGAGTAGGGCTTCAACCCACAACCTTCTGACTCAGTGGCGAGAGTGTTACCCACTGAGCCACAACTAATACAAGAAGCAACATGAGTACCTCTTTAAGGAGTGTCTCAGAGTGAGTACCTCTTTAAGGAGAGTCTCGACATGCATACCCCTTTATGACGAATGTTACCATCAGCTTTCTGTCTTTAGATTTTTGTTCAAATATTTTAATTTAAACGGTAGGCGTTGATGACAGCAAGAGACTGACCCCGAAACCAAACTTGCTGTTACGCGGTGCTTTAATGACATCAGCGAAGATGTTAAACCCAGAAAATCTTAGCAAATGTCATTTCAGCCATTTTTTTCTGCTTTACCTCAGCCCCTCAGCTCCACTGCTGCTTATAGCTTTTCCAAACTAATCTGCTGATCACGTCACCAGCATTCATAATTTAAATAAAAGCATTCAAAATATACCCTGCTCCACACACCGGAGCTCCATATGGCTGCACAACAAGTGCTATGACTCGCTCTTTAATCCTCACCCTGCTGCATAAACAGGAGGCTCCATATGTTTTGCACAGTGACAGTGACTAGTGCCTTAACCCTTACCTTGCTGAATGAGCAGTTGCACAACAAACAGCGTGGCCCTGAATTTGGTGGAGCAGGGCATCGCGTGGCGTGCCCCGTTTGTCCGATTTTTTTTTTTAAACCTCATCCTTTAGCTCAAAAAATTCTTGCGTCGCAAATTGCTGCAAGTGTGAGCTGATAACGGTGTGGGCAAGATCCTACAAAATCCCCTGCGAGGACAGATGCACCAACGTTAGCGTCCTCGACCAGGCCAACATCGCCAGCATTGAAGCACTGACCGCACTTGATCAGCTCCGCTGGGCAGGCCACATAGTTCGCATGCCAGACACGAGACTCCCAAAGCAAGCGCTCTACTCGGAACTCCTTCACGGCAAACGAGCCAAAGGTGGGCAGTGGAAACGTTACAAGGACACCCACAAAGCCTTCCTGATAAAGTGCAACATCCCCACTAACACCTGGGAGTCCCTGGCCAAAGATCGCCCTAAGTGGAGAAAGTGCATCCGGGAGGGTGCTGAGCACCTCGAGTCTCGTCGCCGTAAGCATGCAGAAATCAAGCGCAGGCCGCGGAAAAAGCGTGCGGCAAACCAGTCCCACCCACCCCTTCCCTCAATGACTATCTGTCCCACCTGTGACAGAGACTGCGGTTCTCGTATTGGACTGTACAGCCACCTAAGAACTCATGTTAAGAGTGGAATCAGAATCAAGTCTTCCTCGATTCCAAGGGACTGCCTATGATGATGGTGATGATGGGCTACTGGGACCTTAGTGTCAGCTGTGACTGTGGGTAGCACTCTTGCCTCTGAGTCAGAAGGTTATGGGTTCAGGTACCGCTACAGAGACTTGAGCACAAAAATCAAGGCTGACGCTCCAGTGCAGTGCTGAGGGAGTGCTGTACTGTCGTCTTTCCGATGAGACGCTAAACTGAGGTCCCGTCTGCTCTCTCAGGTGGACATAAAAAATCCCATGGCACTATTTCGAAGAAGAGCAGGGGAGTTATCCTTGGTGACCTGGCCAATATGTATCCCTCAATCAACATAACAAAAACAGATAATTTGGTCATTATTACATTGCCGTTTGTGGGAGCTTGCTTGTGTGCAAATTGGCTGCCGTGTTTCCCTCATTACAACAGTGACTACACTCCAAAAGTACTTCATTGGCTGTCAAGCGCTTTGAGACATCTGGTGATCGTGAAAGGCACTATATAAATGTAAGTCTTTCTTTTCTTCAGTGAGCAACTGGGGGCAATGGTCTATCAGCTTCATCAATGAGATTTAATGACAGAGCACGAAGCAGAGGAATGACAGAGAAGGAAATTGGGTGAATTAGAGTCAAATTAGATAGAAATCTAATTTGGGGTCAGAAATAAAGGGCTCAATTTTGGCCATGACTTGCTCCAATTTTTTTGGAGTAAGTTGGTTTATCTGGCGTAAGTTTAAAAAACGCCACTTTCCCCAATCAACTTGCTCCAGAGTAACTCAGGTATGATTTTTTTTAGTTGAGTTTTTTTTTCCCAGCCACTTACGCCAGTTTTGACCATTTATGCCACTTTGGCCAGCTAAAACTTACTCCAAATCGACTTAGGTCAGCGTGTGTGGCCAGCTCTGAAAAACCTTGCGGGCAGTTAAGAAATCGGCACAGGTTAGTACATTTAAAGCGACAAGACTTACAAAGCACTAAACAAAGCACAAAAATAAGCATTCAATAACTAATAAAAAATAGAAGGAAGCTGTGGACCTGTACCCAGACTTACAAAGCACTAAACAAACCACAAAAAGTAATAAGCAATCAATAAATATCAAATAAAAAATAGAAGTCCTACCTTTATGCCAGAAACAAGTTTTTTTTTAATGTTCCAACCACTTGGGTTTTATTCAAAATAAACAATTTGGAATACAATATATTACAGGGCTGCCATTCTCAAGGATGTTAGCTCATCAAGATGGTTGGTCCTTTTTATTTTTTGCCTTCAACCTTCCCCTTTCCTTTCTTGTTGTGCTTCTTGGCAAACCACATGTTCCTCAGAAACTTGGGATCAACTCCTTTCAGGGGCTCAACTTGCCATAAACAAGTTGCTCACGAGCCTGTGCGGGAGACCATTCGGCCAAGGATAGGGGAGGCGAACATCGGGATGTCCCTTCGGCCAAGGATAGGGGTGACATGTATCGGGCCCTGCTGACAGCTTGCAGGACTACGCTGGGAGGGCGAGGAATATGCACGCAGACTCCACTGCGCATGCGGACAGCTGTCCGGCAGTGTTTTCAGCGCAGGGCTGTAGCTCCGCCCCCATTTCACCATGGGCGCTGTGCCAGGACCCGGGACACTCGGCAGAGGAACCAGGATACTCAGTAAGTTTTTTGGCGCCGTTTTGAGCGCACAAAGTTGCCGCATCTCGGCTGAGTGTGCCGAAAAAAGGGGTTGGGGAAAATCTAGCCCAATGAGTGGGACAGAAAGATTGAATTAAGAGGGAGAAGAAAACAAACTAGAACAGAAAAGTAAGAATAAATAATAAAATATTTTACATTTCCAAAACCCCAAGGAACAATTTGCTACCTGCTGGAGTGAGACTCCATGGTTTTAATTGTTCCATTTCTGGGCCAGAGAGTTTGAGTGACATTGCAGGAACATAAATCTCATAGAATCATAGAATGATTATAGCACAGAAGCGGGCCATTCGGCCCATCAAGCCGATCCAGCTCTCTGCAGGAGCACTTCAGCTAGTCCCACTTAGAAACATAGAAACATAGAAAATAGGTGCAGGAGTAGGCCATTCGGCCCTTCGAGCCTGCACCGCCATTCAACAAGATCATGGCTGATCATCCACCCCAGCGCCTCCCCCCCACGCCCTCTCCACACCCCCCAACCCCCCCCAGCCGCAAGGACTACATCCAACTCCCTCCCGAACACATCCAATGAACTGGCATCAACAACTCTCCGCGGCAGGGAACAACTTCCCTGCCCTTTCCCCCAGCCCTGCAATTTTTTTTCCTTCAGGTACTTATCCAATTCCCTTTTGAAAGCCACGATTGAGTCTGCCCCCACCACCCTCTCAGACAGTGTATTCCAGATCCTAACCACTCGCTGAGTAAAAAATGGTTTTCCTCATGTCACCTTTGCTTCTTTTGCCAATCACCTTAAATCTGTGTCCTCTGGTTCTCGACCTTGCCGCCAATGGGAACAGTTTCTCTCTATCTACTCTGTCCAGACCATTCATGATTTTCAACACCTCTATCAAATCTCCTCTCAACCTTCTCTGCTCTATGGAGATCAACCCCAGCTTCTCCAGTCTATTCACGTAAGGGTCCTTACATCGTTAAGTACCAGCCCAAACTTTAATTTGTTTTAACAGCGCAGGTGCAATAATTTTTTGACACTTTTGGGGGTGGTTGACGGTGAGCTGCCATTTTCATGAGGCTAATGGCACAAATTGTCCATCAGTTTGTGGTGACTCGCAACTCGCTGCGTATCTTCTCCTCGCCTCAAATTGCCGGGTTGTTTACACACCAATAAAGGCGGCTGCCTTTAACTCAACGATACTTTCCCAGCAAATTCTGGCCCACTGTGATTGGCGCCTCCTTGGTATTTCATTCAAATAGATATTACAGGAAACTTGTGATTGATACAAAGGAGATTTACGAGGGTGTTGCCTGTGTTTTACCTATGAGGAAAGATTGGATAGGCTGGGTTTGTTTTCTTTGGAACAGAGGAGGCTGAGGGGAGAGCTTATTAGGGTGTATAAAATTATGAGGGGCCTGGATAGGGTGGATAGGAAGGACCTATTTCCCTCAGCAGAGGGAGTCAACAACAAGGGGGCATTGATTTAAAGTAATTGGTAGGAGGTATAGAGGGGATTTGAGGGAAAAAAATTTCACCCAGTGGGCGGTGGTGGTCTGGAACTCACTGCCTGAAAGGGTGGTGAGGCAGAAAGCCTCACCTCATTTAAAAAGTACTTGGATATGCGCTTGAAGTGCCATAACCTACAGGGCTACAGACCAAGAGCTGGAAAGTGAGATTAGGCTGGATAGTTCTTTGTTGGCCGGCACGGACACGATGGGCTGAATGGCCTCATTATGTGCTGTAAATTTCTATGATTCTTCTATCCATTTCTTTTATTTCTGTAGGTTTTTTTTTCTTTGAATCGGGCATCATTCATTATGCCATGGCTGTCGGCTCTTGCTGAAGGGAGGCTGCTGACGTGCCTGACAATCTGCGAATGCTAATAATAATTGTGTTCTTTCTCTCTGTCGTTTCTTAATCTGTGTTTTTTTTTCTTTTCACTGCTTCTGTCAGCTGGAAAACTTAGTTTACTTCAATCGTCTAAAGAACTCCAAGATTGTCATCAGCGATTTTCACCTGGCTAAGTTAGAGAACGGGCTGATCAAGGAGCCTTGTGGAACACCAGAGTATCTAGGTATGGTCCTATGAATGCAGGTGTGAATAGATCTCCAGTGGCATATTCCAGCAACCGTCTGATTCTTATTGCATTTCTTACGAGGGATCTCTAACTCCATGAGCGTAGCTTCATTTTCTAGTTAGACTACCTTTATTTACAAGGGCTGTTGTTAGTTCGGCCTTGTATCTACAAAGGATCTTGGGGCAGGGGGTTAAATTTGACTTCAAAATGGGCAATAACGAATCGTTTTGCACCTCGCCCGATTTTCTTTTCCATTGACTTCAGTGGAAGTTAACGCTCATAACGCTCTGCGCTGCCACTGAAGTCGAATTTTACTCCCTTCTCTTAATCTCCGTGAGGACTTTTTGTGGCTCTGTGGGATCAATGTATTTTATAAAGAATCTCTTCATATTTCGTCTTTACTGCTCTGGGGTACACGAAAAGTATTCCAGATGTTTAAATTCATTACCTCGAAATCTTTTTTTCCTCCTGACTTTTCATTGTATGACGTTGGATCGGAACCTTCTCCAAATTCACACTCCCAGCACAGAGCTCTGTGCATTGGGAGTTTATATCAGGAATGCAGATGTGGCCTTCAACAGGCCCCACAGCATTTTCCATTATTTAAGTCCCCCGCAGGGTGCACTGACCGCTGATCCTGAGTTTCGGATAGGCACTCCCAGTATGTCAAGCTCTAAAATTGACAGAGAGTTAGCATGCAGGTATAGCGGACAATTAGGAAGGCAAATGGCATGTTGGCCTTTATTGCAACAAGTAAAAGAGTAAGGAAGTCTTGCTATAGTTGTACAGAGTTTTGGCGAGACCACACCTGGAGTACTGTGCACAGTTTTGCTCTCCTTATCTAAGGAAGGATATACTTTCCTAGAGACAGTGCAATGGAGGTTCACAAGATTGATCAGTTGGATGAGAGTGTTGTCCTATGAGGAGAGATTGAGTAGATTGGGCCTATACTCTTTGGAGTTTAGAAGAATGAGAGGTGATCTCATTGAAACATATAAGATTCTGAGGTGGAATGACACGATAGATTCTGAGAGATTGTTTCCCCTGCTTGGAGAGTCAAGAACTAGGGAGCATAGTCTCAGGATAAGGAGTCGGCCATTTAAGACTGAGATGAGGAGGAATTTCTTCACTCAAAGTGTTGTGAATCTTTGGAATTCTCTGCCCCAAAAAGCAGTGGATACTGAGTCGTTGAGTATATTCAAGGCTGGGATAGATAGATTTTTTGACCACAGGGGAATCAATGGATGTGGGGATCGGATGGGGAATAGAGATCAAAGATTAGCGTGATCTTATTGAATGGCAGAGCAGGCTCAATGGGCCGTATATCCTACTCCTGGTCCGAATTCTTATGTTGTTATGTTGACCTTCAAATCAGTATTCAGTCCTTTCCAATATAAAACTACAGCTTAAGCAAAACTACCAATCAGAATTTTAATCCACTTCAAATGGATCCAGTACACCCATTAAGCATAGGTGCATGCTGTAAAAATGGGAACTCTCTGATTCCAAAATCCTAATGGCTGCTGCTCACAAGTTGTAATGTGCAGAATCTTGCTTCTTTTCCACCTGTCCCTCCGTCTCTCCCTTACTTTTAAAGTAATTGTCAGTGCAAGAAGGATCCAGACAGAAGGCCTCGAAGAGAGATAAAAATGTTATCCAATGGGTGCTGGCAAACCGGAAGTTGTGAGTTCAAGTCTCACCGTGGAAACCGAGAATCTAGTCATTGGTGGATTGACACCATTTAAGCTACTGAATAGTTTTTAACAACTCTTATTGTTCACAAATGTCATTCAGGAAAGGGAAGCTGCCACAACCACCTGGTCTGACCTACATGTGATGCCGCAATATGTGTTGTTGTTAGATATAGTAAATAAAGGGAAACTGTTTCCAATGGCTGAAAGGTCAATAACGAGAGACCGCAGATTTAAGGTGATTGGCAAAAGAACCAGAGGCGTCATAAGGAAACACTTCTTTACGCAACGAGTGGTTAGGATTTGGAATGCACTGCCTGATAGGGTGGTGGAAACAGATTCAAGAGTACCAGAGAGTGGTGAGGATGTCACCCAGAGAGTGGTGAGAAATTGGAACTCGCTACCACAGAGAGTGGTTGAATAGGATAGTATAGATGTATTTAAAGGGAGGCTAGATAAGCATATGAGGGAGAAGGGAATAGAGGTTTATGCTGATAGAGTTAGATGAGGAAAGACTGGAGGAGGCTCGAGTGGAGCATAAACGCCGGCATGGACTAGTTGGGCTGAATGGCCTGTTTCTGTGCTGTATATCCAATGTAAGTAACCTTCAGAAGGGAATTGGATAAATACTTGAAGGAGAAACAATTGCAGTGTAATGGGGAAAGAGCGGGGGCGTGAGACTAACTGGATTGCTCTTTGAAAAGAGCCGGCGCAGATTCAATGGGCTAAATAGCCTCCTTCTGTAGTGTAATGATCTATGATCCTATGGGTCCGAATGCCCTCAGGGCAACTGAGGATGGGAAATAAATGCCAGCAACGCCCGTATCCGAAGAACACATAATTGAAATGATAGAGATTATCGTAAATGGGAGAATCTTAACAGTTGCGTCTCAAATTCTTATCACCCTATCCATTATATCAATGACAGTCATCCAATCCTGGAATTTAAAGAGTAGCGGAAATATGAACAATCACCATCAAACCATTGGAATTGGATTGTTACACCCACAGTATAATTTATGAGTAGCAGATGGTAAATTGCATTGAAAACACATATTTTTAACATCGCTGCTGTCTGCTTGCTGTGAGGTTTCTATTAATTGATTTTTTTTAAACAGGATCGTACGACATAGGACAAAAGACATATTAAAGCGTGTTGCACAACCATTTTTTTTCCAGAGTAGATTACAGCAAAATTCACAATTTGGTGCATTGACTGAGATATCACAGGGTTTACATACCCTACAGTGGAACTTTAATTGTCACCTACAATTACATGATGACATGCAGGGATCGAAAATTAGGATTAAAAAGCGTATTAATTTTGCAGCCGAGTTACAATTATTTCCTCTTAATATACCTGTAGACTCATAATCCTGTCAGTGGATTCGCCAGTGTCCCAGGAACCTTAGTTTCTCTTCCCTCTTCTGCCTTCATTTAAACATTTAATATGTTTGTTTATCAGCACAGCCTGCATAATATGGAGGGAATTTTAATCCCTCCCCCTGCCATTACATGTGGGAGAGGAGTAGGGGAAGGGTTAAATTCTTATACATCTGAAATCCGATCCCAACCTGCCGCGAACGCACCTATTCCTGGTTTAACCAAGGTGGGTTTATGGGGGGAGGGGGATAACTTGCTCTTGTGAGGCAGTGTACTGTATGCACCTATGAGTATGCTCACAGGTTTGTAGAGCTGTTGTCTGTTCCTGGGCCTGGCCAAGGTGGCAATTAATAGATCCAGGCAGCAGACGGTCAAGGGGGTCATTCAACCCGACTGCCTGCCTCGCTTCCCCGGCTACATTCGCACCAGGGTGTCCCTGGAGATGGAGCACGTGGTGTCCATCGGTATGCTCGCGGCCTTCCGCTTGAGGTGGGCACCGGAGGGACTGGAGTGCAGGATCACCCCCGGCAACCAAATTTTAATTTGATCTGCTAAGCTTAAAGTTTTATTGTTAATTTGTGGGTTTTTAGTACCCCTTTACTAAGGGCGCACTCGGCTTTATTGTTTAATTTAAAATAATTGCAGAGCTGTTGCATTGTGAGTGGCTTAGCCAGTCACAACATGTTCACAAGACTCAATAAAACCCCAGCCAGTTGGATTCAGGTCATCCACGATGAGGTATGCAGTTGTGAGCCGAGTGGATGAACTGGTAATGTGTAGTGTGATTGTTAAACCTTTGTGAATAAACCAACAAGTTCTTACGAGCAATGTGTTGCTATGAATTCTTAAGCAAAGAACCCATGAAGCAAATACATTACAGGCAGGTCAGTAATTTTAAATATGTTAAGGAGGCCGCGTGCCTCAGAATTTAGCACCATTTGGAATTTACGGCAGCGGGCCGGGTTTCCCAGAGCTCGGGATATCCGGCAGTTATTAGGAACTGCCGGATCCAGCAGGTAAGTGCTTTTCCAGCTCTGCTTGTTGGTCGGGAAGAGCAGGCATGTCTGTGTGTGTGTGTGTGTGTGTCCCGGCACACCGAGCTAACCTGCCGTGATCGGCGCCCCTCCCGTGCTCTGCAGAACCCCCATCCTGTGATCTCCAGGCCAACCCCGATCCCTCCTATCCCCCCCAACCCCCCCCCCCACCGCCCCCCCACCGTGATTTCCACCCCCATCATCTCCCCCTCCCACTCCGTGATCTCTTCCCCTCCCCGCCACAATCTCTCCCTCCCTCCCTCCTCTTGGGTGTCTCCGGCTGCGGCCTTCTAACGCGGGCCTACCTGCCCGACAGCCAGCCAGCCTCTCCATCTGACTGGCTGTCGGGCAGGAAACGGAGACAAAAATTTAACTGAGGTCCTTCCGTCAAATTTGGCAGAATCTCTGTGTTCCCTGTATTGCTGGGTTTCCCAGCTGCTCAAACTTGCCTCCTGCTCCCTCCCCTTAAAAAATCGGGGCCTTTGTGTAATGTGAATGACCTTCTGTACACGCCAGATTTCTAACTCTTGCCCAGTCAACAGGAATCTGACACATGAGATCAGTACCTCGCACATTCCTATCTTCTGCTCATAATCTCTTAATCGACTTTCAGTAAAATGGAATAAGGTTAAACATAGAATTAATATAGCACCGAAGGAGGCCATTCGGCCCATTGTGCCTGTGCCATCTCTTTGGTAGAGCTATCCAATTAATCCCACTCCCCTGCTCTTTCCCCATAGCCCTGTAAATGTTTCCACTTCCAAGTATTTATCCAATTCCCTTTTGAATGTTACCATTGAATCTGCTTCCATCGCTCTTTCAGGCAGTGCATTCCAGACCATAACTCACCATGTAAAAATTTATTTCCTCATCTCCCCTCTGGTGCTTTTGCCAATCATCTCAAATCTGTGTCCTCTGCCACTGGAAACAGTTTCTCCTTATTTACTCTTATCAAAACCATTCATGATTTTGATGTGTAAGTTGTTTTAACAGTGCTCTGCGTTAAAGGTTGCATTACCTTAAGAATGCAGTAAAGTCCCTGTTAAGTGAAGGATCCTGGATCCTTAGGCACTAGAGAGTGGAGACTTTCCTAAAATTTCGCTGTGTTTTATGATTGTCTGTTTCATGTCTATTTCCAGCTCCAGAGGTTGTTGGAAGACAGAAATATGGACGACCAGTTGACTGCTGGGCCATCGGAGTGATCATGTACATACTGTATGTACCACTTCATTTGTGCTTGGGATTACTGGATGGATTGGACGCCTTTTTTAATATTATGCTTTTTAGATCATTCAGATATGTAAAAACTGCCTGTAAATCATTACACCCCACAAATTAACTTTTAAAATGCCAATTTCACCAATTTAATGTTGTCTCCTAATCATCTCCATCTTAATAAGAACACAAGAAATAGGAGCAGGAGTAGGCCATTCGGCCCCTCAAGCCTGTTCTGCCATTAAATGAGATCATGGCTGATCTTCTACCTCAACCCCACTTTCCTACAGACGATTTCTGTCTTGAATATACTCAACGACTGAGCCTCCATAGCCTTCTGGGGTAGAGAATTCCAAAGGTTCACCACCCTCTGAATGAAGAAATTTCTCCTCAACTTAGTCCTAAATGTCCGACCCCTTATTCTGAGACTGTGACCCCTGGTTCTAGACTCCCCAGCCAGGGAAACATCCTCCCTGTATCTACTCTGTAAGCCCTGTAAGAATTGTGTATGGGTCACCTCTCATTCTTCTAAACTCTAGAGAATATAAGCCTAGTCTACTCAGTCTCTCCTCATAGGACAATCCCCCCATCCCAGGAATCAGACAGATAAGCCTTTTTTGCACTCCCTCAATGGCAAGATATATCCTTCCTTAAGTAAGGAGACCAAAACTATAAACAATGCTCCAGGTGCGGTCTAACCAGGGCCCTAGATAATTGCCGTAAGCAAATAGATCCATCGGAGTTTGACCATTTAATGAATCAAAACAATTTAATTAAGAAAACTTTCAAAATGTTAATCCAGAAAGGATAAATTGAGAGTGGTGCAGATGGAATGGTCATACAGAACAAGGGGGTTGCTAGATTGTACTTGTGAGAACACACACAGCAGCACATTTATTTATAGAAAGACATTAGACACATACTTCGACTTTATTTTCGAAAGAAAGGCTTGGATTTATATAGCGCCTTTCATAACCTCAGGACGTCCCAAATGTTTTACAGCCAATGAAGTACTTTTTGAAGTGTAGTCACTGTTGTAATGCAGGACTCATCGCAGCCAATTTGCGCACAGCAAACTCCCACAAACAGAAATGTGATAATGACTGGATAATCCTTTTTAGTGATATGGATTGCGGGATAAATTCTGGCCAAGACACCAGGGATAACTTCCTTGCTCTTCTTCGAAATAATGCCATGGGATCTTTTACGTTCCCTAAGAGAGCAGACGGGGCCTTGGTTTAACATCTCATCCAAAAGACAGCACCTCCGACAATGCAACACTCCCTCAGCACTGCACTGGGAGTGTCAGCCTAGATTTTTGTGCTCAGGCTTCTGAAGTGGGACTTAGACCCACAACCTTTTAACTCAGAGGCAAGAGTGCTACCCACTGAGCTATGGCTGACACACAGGAAAGGCAGAGAGAGGAGGTATTCAGGAAAAAATAGCATCCTTGACAAATGGTTCCCACATTTCCTAGCATAGTTCAGAGACCACAGAACACAAAATTTGGTGCGATGGCAAATTGTGATGAGGATTGTGAAAGACTGCAGATAGGTGGCAAATGCAGTTCCAATGCAGAAAAATATGAAGTAATACATTTTGGAAATGTGATGCCCTACAGTCAGAAAGGTTGTTCACAGATATTGTGCAGGCACACACAAGAATAGCCACATGCATAAGATGTCAGCGCCCATGGAACCGTAGCCGAGTAAGGAGTTAACTCCTTCACAAGAGGAGCATAGAAAATTGGAGACAGGCAAAGAGAAGTTTTCAAGCAGGAAAGAAAAATGGCATCTATTAAAACATGCTTACCGTTGTTGCAATTAAGGAAGCAGCTTGTTTAGAAAATTCAAATCAGACAATCTCTTATTAACAGATCAGCCACACTTTTTTGTCAATTCATTTCTGCATGCTTCAACCAGCACTAGGTGACAGTTTATTCCAGAGATGACATTAACTGTGTTAGGTGGCAGTCTGTTCCAAATGAGTTTGCAATCCGTGTGCTAGCTTGAGATGGCAGCCGACTCCAACGAGTTTGCTGTTCACTGCCCCAGGTGGCAGTTAACAGCTCGAAGTGTGAAGAACTTACCCTTCAAATATGCTTATTCTCCACTCAGCCATCGAGAGTTGAGCTGCTGTTCCTGCAGCATTTATTCAACACGCTACTTTTCAGATCTTTCATGAGTGCCATGGGATCTTTTACGTCCACCTCCAGGTTATGCTGGGAGGGACTGTAAGGTTTGCAGCAGACCCCGATAGTTCAACCTGTCCTGCAATTCGCATGTAGCACAGTGATGTCATGTAACCAAACTTCTCGATTCACGAGAATATGGTGCCAAAACTGTAAGGGTATAAGATTTACAGCAGGGCTAGAACGGGCATTGCGGTCAGATTAGAACATAGACCATTCCGTTTGACATCTAGATTGAGTGCAACAGAGACTGAAGAGGTGAAGGTCCTCTCTCTTCTCTCTCTCTCTGTCAATTGTGAGGGTCTGAAGTGAACTAAAGTCTGTGCATTCCCCACCCAGTTTCCTAGTGGGGAAGACACCACATGACAAGCAGGACTAAATTGAGCATCTCACTCAAGACAGGTCAGAAGGGTTGGCTCAAGTGGGGAACAAAATTATCACAGAAGGGAAGTTCTATCCAAGTGAGATGTTGGAGTTAGGATTCATTGTTCATTGTAGTGTAGTGGAAGGATTCTCCGCTTCCCGGTGTATGTTACCTGAACCAAGACTGCTGACAAAGTGACAAAACGGTAAAATTAAGCATTTTCTGACATGAACATTAACCCCCCGCCGCCACCACCACCACTACCACCCATGAACGCAAAAGAAAACTGCAAGGAATCTAAAAGCTGTGGTTGGAGAGGCAGGTTTGTGTGTCGATGTGAGGGGGGCTCTTTGCTTTAAGTTTCACTCCTGAGTTTCAGTTATAATGCAATAAATACACAAAATGGATTCATCAAATCGAATCCAGTTACACTGCCGGAGTTCGATAGAACAGATCCCAGGGGTTGTCATGTCAGAGTTTTCCCGATTATCAAATTCCAGATGCGTAACAATGTTCTAGTCAAAGTGACAAAGAATTTGCATTTAGATAGTGCCTTTCACGTCCTTGGGACGCCCCAAAGCGCTTCACAACTAATTAATCACTTTTTGAAGTGTAGTCACTGTTGTAATGTGGGAAACACGGCAGCCAATTTATGCAAGCAACCTCCCACAAATAGATAAGTGACCAGTTAATCCGTTTTTTAGTTGTTGGTTGAGCGATAAATGTTGGTCAGAACACTGGGAGAACTTCCCTGCTCTTCTTTGAAGAGTGCCATAGAATCTTTTACATCAACCTGAACAAGCAGAGTCAGTTAGCATCACGTCTGAAAGACAGCACCTCCAACAACGCATGTCCACCTGAGTGGGCAGACAGGGACTTAATGTCTCATCCTACTACACTGAAGTGTCAGCCTAGACTACGTGCACAACTGCTGGAGTGGGACTTGTCTTGTGTCACTTAATTCTATCTGAATACAGCTGATGCATTTTATGGAATAAAGACTGCTCTTGTAATCCTCGATTTTGCGCCTCCGTTTTTCCTCAGGTTATCAGGAAACCCACCATTCTATGATGAAAATGATGATGAAGATTATGAAAACCATGACAAGAATTTATTCCGAAAAATCCTGGCTGGGGACTATGAGTTTGATTCCCCATACTGGGATGACATTTCAGATGCCGGTAAGCATTAAATCTGTGCTTAAGAACAAAGGAGCAGGAGTAGGCCATTCAGCCCCTCGAGCTTGCTCTGCCATTCAAATAGATCACGGCTGATCTGTACATCAACTCCATATCCATTGATACCTTTACCTAACAGAAATCTGAGCGATCTCAGTCTTGAAAGCTCTAATTGTTCCCCAGCATACATATTCTTTTGATGGACAGAATTTCAGATTTGGACGACCCTTTATGTGTTTAATGTTGGTGGCTCAGCAACAAAGCTTTTCAAACCTCTCAGATGAACTAGATCCTCTCCATCAATCTTTAATTAAGAAATTGGTCCCAGAATTGAAATTATCAAACGAAAAAAAAAGGCTTCTTGTTTTCAGGTTTCAATCAATGATGACAGTGTCAAATGTGTTGAATTTGTCTGAATTCAGCGGTTTTAAGTGCTGTGAAGAAAGAAAGAGCTTGCAGTTTTTATAGTGTCTTTCACACCTCAAAGATACCAAAGTCGTCCACAGCCAATGAATTACCTTCTCCAAGTGTAGTAACTATGATGTGGGTAAATCTTAACTGGAAACTTAACTGGGCCAGCCATATAAATACTGTGGCTACAAGAGCAGGTCAGAGGCTGGGTATTCTGTGGCGAGTGTCTCACCTCCTGATTCCCCAAAGCCTTTCCACCATCTACAAGGCACAAGTCAGGAGTGTGATGGAACACTCTCCACTTACCTGGATGAGTGTAGCTCCAACAACACTCAAGAAGCTCGATACCATCCAGGACAAAGCAGTCCACTTGATTGGCAACACATCCACCACCTTCAACATTCACTCCCTCCATCACTGGCGCACTGTGTACAGGATGCACTGCAGCAACTTTCCAAGGCTTCTTTGACAGCACCTCCCAAACCCGCGATCTCTACCACCTAAAAGAACAAGGGCAGCAGGTGTATGGGAACACCATCACCTTCAAGTTCCCCTCCAAGTCACACCACCCTGACTTGGAAATATATCGCCGTTCCTTCATCGTTGTTGGGTCAAAATCTTGGAACTCCCTCCCTAACAGTACTGTGGGAGCGCCTTCACCACACCAACTGCAGCGGTTTAAGGTGGCGGCTCACCGCCACCTTCTCAAGGCCAGCGATATCCACATCCCAGGAACGAATAAAAAAAATATGGAAGCCAGTTCACATACAGCAAGGTCCCACAACCAGTAAATGTTCAGTTAATCTGATTTTGGTTGTTTTGGCTGAGAATTACTGTAATGAGTTATGATGGTGAGTGACATTTAAGGATTTATTCTTGTTGAAAAGGCCTTCATAACTCGTATGTGTGTTTTTTTTCTGAGTTTATAATCCCTTCACACCAAAGAAAAGAATGTCAGTGAGCAGAGAGTCAACATACAATGCCACAGAATGCCATTGCAGGAGGTGGCTGCAGGAAGGCTGAATGACTTACTTAGTGAATATTGTAGAACAGTTCACCTACCCACTCAGTTGCACAAGGAACCAGTGGATACTTGGGGATGTGGCTTATTTCCAACCCATATGGCCCCGATTGTAACTCCAGGCGGATTCCCTGCTTGGGCCTGAGTTAAAATTAGAGTCGGGTCTCAATGATGTTATTGGGCTGCAACATGCATATGTAAAGAAGAATCGCCTGTTGGCTCTGGGCAGACGTACTTGCTGCTTGCTCCGGGTGTGCAGGTTAAAATTGCAGATAATGGCAGCTTTTGGACAGGTAAGAGCCAGGACGATTTTAATTGCCCAGCCGCCAGGGTTCTGCTGAGCGAGTCGGCTTAAAATCTGATTAAAAGAATCATCCAGGATACAGCGGTACAACACCTCAATCCTCTAATATTTGCCCATGAACTACATCATCGTACTTTTTCTTAAATAAATAAATAAATAATCTTTTTCATAAATCAGCATCTTGGTTCTGGGCCCCTAATAAGGGTTGCTATCTTTAGAGTAATTTCAAGTCACAGTACAAGACAAAGGCTTTCAATCACCAAATCTTGGCTTCCACCCGCGCCCCCCCCCCTTGATTGGAAGCTCTCAACACTGAAGGGATGCTTCGACCATTCGTTTTCTAATGGAAGGCCATGGCACAAGCATGAATTTCCTTGGCACTGCACCCACTTTAATGCTGTAACTTCACATGGAATCGATCAGAAACCCCAGTTACATGCGTAAACGCGCACTTCCAGCAAAGCTACAGCGCCGGAGTGGGAGCAGATCCAAAGAAATTCCTGACCCATGTTTCCTCATCGAAAGGAGGAAGGCCAACCACCTTGTGGTAATCTTGGACACATTTTTCTTTAGGGGTGTAACTTTCTTCAAAACACAACTGGCATTCTTCGTATTATTCATCCGAGATTCATTAATTCTACATAATCAAATTGTCAATAAACTCCACATTAATAGAATTAACTAGGAGCTGTTTCATTTATACTAATCTCCAGTGGCACTACTTACGGGAAGACAAGACGAAGGTGTTGTCTTCAAGTGAAGTAGGGTTAAAGGTTAGCGGATAATTGGACTAGGGTGCACAGATGTCATTCAGTCCCCAATTTACAACAGTACATTCTGTTCTTATTTTTATAGATTACTTTGAGTGTTGTATTATTATTTATAGTTCAATCAGAAAACTTAGGAAAGTATAGTTGGTTGGAGCACAGGAGTTTCTCTGCAGTACAAGCTTAGGCGTTTGGAGACTCTTTAGAATTGCTATAGTTCCACCACTGGTGGGAGGGTGTAATTAAAGGGTGACAACTAACCAGTTCAATTCCCACCACTAGATTATGGTTTGCAATTACTCTCCGTTTATTGTATGAGACCAAGTCCATATCTTTAAACAGTAGACATACAGAAAAATAAACAATACTATCATGTTTTCTTTCCCCGGGTAGATACATCATTGTTGTTCTTTCCAATTCTGTTGTTCTCTGCAAAGTCATCAGAAAAGCTTGAGAACTTATAGTCTGTTTCTCACGGAACACCGTCATTGATAATTGATTATGGCACGACAAGTGTTATTGTGAACAAGACCCCCTAGAAATGCCAATTTGTTTTTATCCTGTCTTCCATTGTTCCATTTCTTATCTCAAAAATCCCTCGGCTAACTGTTTCCTTCGGTGGCAATGAAAACAAGGCAAATCTTACACATCCTGTGTTTCAGCAAACAATTAAACTCAAGAGTGTCAGCTCATTCAGTTAAAAGAAACCAAAAACTTTAATCGTATGAGGTTAAATGAAATACTAATCCTACTTATATATGTATACACATCTAGGGTATCTTAGACAGCTTTATATAGGCACCTGTAATGTACGCACCTGTGAGTATGCTCACAGGTTTGTCGAGCTGTTGCATTGTGAGTAGCTTAGCCAATCATGCGATGTTCACACGACTCCATAAAACCGCAGCCAGTTGAGTCTACGTCATCCATGATGAGGTATGCAGTTGTGAGCCAGTGGATGAAATGGTAATGTGTAGTTTGATTGTTAACCCTTTGTTAATAAACCAACTAGTTCTTAATACCAATGTGTTGCTATGAATTCTTAAGCAAAGAACCCATGAAGCAAATACATAACAGCAGATTTCATAATAAATATGGCATTTACAATGGGGATAAACATGTCTCAAAAATGTGTCAACAGGAAGTAAGGTTTTGCAGACAGGAAGTGTGCACAGATGTAAGATTTTTACATAATTTACAGAGGATTATATAGGATATACAACACAGAAACAGGCCCAACCAATCCATGCCGCCGTCAATGCTCCACCCGAGCCTCCTCCCATCTTTCCTCATCTAAATCTATCAGCGTAACCCTCTATTCCCTTCTCCCTCATATGCTTGTCTAGCCTCCCCATAAATGCATCTATACTATTCACTTCAACCCTGTGGTAGCGAGTTACACATTCTCACCACTCTTTGGGTAAAGAATTTTCTTCTGAATTCCCTATTGGATTTCTTGGTGACTGTCTTATATTGATGGCCTCTAGTTATGCTCTTCCTCACAAGTGGAAACATTCTGTATCCACGCTATCAAAATCTTTCATAATTTTAAAGACCTCTATTAGGTCAACCCTCAGCCTTCTTTTTTCAAGAAAAAAGAGACCCAGCCTGTTCATCCTTTCCTCATATGTATGCCCTTGCATTTCTGGTATCATCCTTGTAAATGTTCTTGCACCCTGTCCAGTGCCTCTATATTCTTTTTATAATACTCAAACAGAACTGTATGCAGTGCTCCGTGTGGTCTTTTTAATAAAGATGATGTTTTATTTCTTACTAGCAAAAGATCTGGTGAGTCGCTTGATGGAAGTTGACCAGGACACAAGGATAACAGCTCAGGAAGCCATTAACCATGAGTGGTAAGCGGGAGATGAGACTGGATAACCAAGGCCTTTCAAAATAACCTAATTTGCTTTCAAGAACTCTGATTTATTTTTCCCATCCAGGATTTCAGGAAATGCTGCTTCAGACAAGAACATCAAGGATGGCGTCTGTGCTCAGATTGAGAAAAACTTTGCCAAAGCAAAATGGAAGGTACTTGAAGTAAATACAATTTTTACTGCCTTTAATCATTTTTACATGATCCTATCATGGTGACAGGTGTCTGTGTTTGGAGTCGGCCATTTCTCATTTTATTCATTCAATCAGCTTGACTTGTCCATCACTTTCTGATCCGACAGGAGTAGAAAAGCAAGTTAGTGACTCCAACAATACCAGAAACTTGAATTGAGCAATGATAATGGACTGCCACAGTACAAGTGGTTTACTGTATTATATATTTATATGTGTGTGTGTGTATAATATGATGGGTACTAACCCCATAATGGTTTGATCTCATAATGTAATGCAGTATTGAGGAAGTCCTACATTAAAAGATTTACCACCCTTTGGGTGAGACATTAAACAGTGGCTTCTTTAGTCTATTAGGCAGGTTCCAATGGACGTTAAAAATCCCATGAAGAGCTGGGAGCTCTCCTGGCCACCCAGCCAACATTCTCCCCAAACCAGTACCACAAGAAAACCACATTAACTGGTCATTCATCTCCCTGCTCCTTTGGGACGATGTTAGCAAAAAATGGCTACTCATTTTGAAATAAGGCCCTGGAATTTGATCACATCTGATTCTAAAGTCTGTCATCCCAACAATGGAACACTCCTCTAGTACTGCACTGGAATATCAGCCTGGATTACATCGATTTGGAGCCCCAATCTTCTGATTCAGAAGTCAGAATGTTACCAACTGAGCTAAAGTGAAAATGTTCTATTTCTCATCAAGTGAAAAAGTTCATTCAAACATACATTTCTATCTATTGCATGTCAGCTGGGAGTCTGAGATCGAAAGGGCTGCAGCGTTTCTGTGGTGTGTATGTATATGACCAATGTGAGGTTAGTTAGATTGATGTGTAAACTAATGGACCAACCATCTATCAGCCAGGTATCCATTCCTGTCAATCTGTTCAATTATTACCCTGCTCTCCTTTTAGTAATAGTTACATTTTCTCCCCTCTTTACATTTCATGGCTAATAGGAAATTCCCCTTCCAGCCACTTGTCAATAATTCCCTACAATTAGCCACCAGGAAATACTCAAAAGAGACCAGGGGGATGAAATTGCCCGCCCCCCGTCCGGGGCCAGGACATTTATTGCCCGGCCCAGAAGTTCCATCCCAGGTGCCGAATTCGGCCCTTCTACCCCTCAACGGAGGTGGAGTGTTATCAGAGGTGTTCCGCGTCCGTGGAGGGGTGTTCCCGGGGCCGTGCTCCGGAGGCCAGCGCCCCGCCAGCAACATCAGCACAGATGCTCTGTGTAGTGCTGATGCGGCAGAACACCAAGGGGAGGGCCGCTGCGCACTCTGCAGTCCCTTTGGCGCCTGCCAATGAGCAACCAGGGACCCCCTCGATCTGGCCAACAGCTCGGCACCCATAACGGAGTGCAGAGCTGCAGGATGGCGGCCCGGTCAAGCCATGGACCGCCATTGTCGGGCAGTCAGAAGAGTCGTCTGACAGAAAAATATGGCGGCCCATGGCGCAAATGGCCTCCCCAGGCGGCGGATGTCCTGGCTGCCCGTGGGGCAATTTCCCAAAGAGGTCAGCGCGCACGCTGATGACATCATTGGCGTGTGCGTGCACTGGCCCGGGGCATGGCGCAAATGACACAGCGCCTCCCAAACCTACGGGGCAATTTCCCCAGAGGCACTATCGACCCCTCCCCCCTCCCCCTTCCCCCCCCCCCCCCGGTGATAACCTCGTTGCACCTCCCTAGAGGCGCTAACGGGGCTATAAAAAAGGGCAATTTTGCCCCCCCCAGATGTTTCAGACTCTCCCATTGAAGAAATGCTCAATGTCCAATTCGTACCCAACGATGGCACCGACTGCGATCAGAATGGCATCACGTGGGTAAAATATGTGAAAGGGGACGAGGAGGGGGGAGCGGGTTTGTGGTGAATTTGTGCTCCAGTCGACGGTCCTAATCCATCGCCGACCCCCCCCACCACCAATTCATCCCTATCGTAGCCACAGAGTAATCTCGGTTTCCCTTTTTGCACTTCTGTCATGCAGAAAGCGGTGAGAGTGACGACGATCATGAAACGCCTGCGGGCGCCTGAACAGAGCGAGACGGCCAAGCAGCCCCCGGCCGCGGCGCCCGCTGCCCCGGGGGGCGAGCCCGACGACAAGGTGGCGAGCGGCACTCCGCCGCCGCCGCCCAGCCAGACGGACAACTCTGCCAAAGTCGGCGTGACGGCCGAGCCCTCGCCCAGGTGTAACGGAGAAGCGGCCAGCCCGCACAAGCCCGCCGCCGAAGCATGGGAGGAACAAAATGGCTGAGCGGCAACTGCTCACGCAGGGAACTTATTGTACAAAATAAACAGAAGTTTAACATTTTTAAAAATAGCAGGCATGGTCAAACTGATCATATACATTAACAAAAAATTAAACAAATTGAAGTGTTATTCAGATATGATAATTGCCGGAGTTAGATCCAGCAAGGCATGTGTTAAAAAAATTTTGAAATTTTGAAGCAATAATTGGCATGTGTGGATACTGTTTACTAAAGTGAATTTAGATTGGGCAACTGGGAGGGAGAGCTGCGGCCACAATGTGGGTCTGCCAGTCATCTTGTTTGCCCTCAATGTGCCAACACAGTACACACATGGACTATTATTTCTTTTCAATCGTTTTGTGAGGGAAAAAACTCTTTAAAACCACACGCTGCATGTCTTTATTTTGTAATGCCTTGAATCCCGCTCTACGGTTGGGCCTTATCGGAATAGATCGACATCTTTTCGCATCCGAGAGCCACGTTTCTGAGCTCGTGCTTCTGGCCGGGAACCTTGCCCTCGACCGCACGCGCGAGGAAATCGCCGGCGTGCCCTGCCGGTGTATTTTTCAGTCCACACACCGGCCAACATCACGACCACGGAACCCCGACCCTCTATAACCTTTACAGCTCGGAAGCTACGCTGTAGGGTATGTCCGTGTGAAGATCCCTCGGCAAAAGGGCCTGAACCCAAAACAAACGGCTTAATGCCTCTGTTCAATTAACGGAGAGCGGAATTTCAGGCGCCCTCCAGTCTCACCACTCTGAAGAGCCTCTGAAAATTAAACTGCTCGTTACAATATACACCACTATCTGCCATTGCGCTTATCGAGCAAAATTCTCTCAGCACACAGCCTTCCACAAGGCATTGCTGCATTGCAGAGTTTATTTTCTTATTTGCAATTCATCTCCTTTCCCAATGAATGAAACTGCAAGGTTTTTTTTGTTAATTGTACTATACTTCATTTTTGTGCCTAACGTATTGCTGTGCCAAGCGCTTAAGACCAAAATTTTGGGGATCCTCGATTATCTGTCAGTTTTCTTGATATGGCTCATAATGGAGGTTGTAGTGTAACACAAATGTAATTTAATCTTATATGAATACAGTGAATACTGCAAGTTAAGCGTTCTATGGTCCCAGGTGTCCTGCATTACAGATTTTACAGAAAATATTTTTTGGCAGATGTTCTATGATAGAAAATGTATGTATTTTGAAAGCGTTGGGGTGGGGGGGTGGGGGGTGGTGGCACGGAAAGGGCATTCAGTGCTTCATAGTGTTAACGTTATAGGCTGGTAATGGTATTTTGAAGCAAATCGTTTCTTTTGTGTAAAAATTTCTAGACAGCTTGTTTGGGCGGGTTTTTAAAACTGCCGGTCTGTCGGTGCTCTGGCACAGATTGATCACATACAAGCAGACTGGAAGGCTTTTGGAGTTATATATAGATAGATATATATATATATATATATAGACAGCTGACAAACTGCGGAAACTTTCCAACAACAACAAAAAAAACATTTAAATAGTTTTAAAAAAAGCTAGATTTGTAACGAAGTGTATGCATTTGGAAATATATTCGTTAAGAGATTAACATATCAGTGGCGGAAATGTGCGGAGTCCTCTGTGCTGTGAAGAACATGAGGCGCACAGAGCAAGGCTGTTGCATGTGGGAGACTTGTAACATGTACATGTAGTTGCATGCTTGTAGTTTTCACGCTTATATTTTGTCAGACTAACACGGTGGGGTTAACATGGTGTAATCTATTGTGCTGTAACATGTAAAATAATTCAAGTCAATTTAAAAAGATGGTTGAAGAACTTTAGGCCTGTAATTTGTGCAACTACAGTTTGAAGAAAAGGTATTTTGGCGCTTAAGAAAATAAAAAAATAAAATTTTTAAGTGTGTCTTTTATTCCCCTTCTACACATGTTGGATTCCATTCACTCAAGGGAGTCGAGGGTTACGGGGAGCGGGCAGGGAAGTTGAGTTGAGGCCAGGATCAGATCAGCCATGATCTTATTGAATGGCAGAGCAGGCTTGAGGGGCCAAATGTCCTACTCTTGCTCCTATTTCTTATGTTCTTATATTCACACATCTATTAAGAACATAAGAAATAAGAGCTGGAGTAGGCCATTTGGCCCTTTGAGCCTGCTCCGCCATTCAACAAGATCATGGCTGATCTTCTACCTCAACTTCGCCTTCCCCATATTCCTTCATTTTCTTAGTTCCCAAAAATCTCGGAGACTGAGTATCCTCAGCCCACTGAGGTAGAGAATTCCAAAGATTCACAACCCTCTGAGTGAAGAAATTTCTCTTCATCTCAGTCCTAAATGGCCGACCCCTTATTCTGAGATTATGACCCCGTGTCACAATCTCAGAATATTCTTTCTTTCTCTCTCCCTCTCCTTCCCTGCTCCGTCCTCCATACTTTCTTCTGCACTCGCTGCCTCCATGTACCCAGAGCCCAAAGGCCCTGTTCAGAATGACATGTGTGAGATTGATGCTCGTTCTCAACAGGGAACACAAGAGGCCAGGGAAAGTGCAAACTGGGTCCCAGGTAGAACAACTTTCACAATTACAATCAGGCTAACTTGACCCTCCTCCCCCTCCCTTTGAAATGTTGCTACAAAATAATTTTACGTCTCTGCAGGGTTGCATAGAACCTGAGATGCAAAAATAAAATCACTGTTATCATCTTCAGCTTCTGTGCAGATGTTTAATAGGCGAGAGAGTACAACTACCTTTGGAGATGGCATGTCCAGAAAACATCGCAAAATGTGAAATAATGTCACTTTATGCATTGTTTCTTGTAACCTATTGTCCCCCACTTACAATCTTATGTGCAGCCTATTAGGATTCGGATCACAGGTCACGCACAGATACCCAAAGGGTCTTAGGAGTTATAAGGCATTTTAATAAGGGAGCGGTAGTTCAAATATAGTCAAACACAACACACAATCAGAATAGACACAGTAGACATACATCCGTGACAAGTAGCTGGTATTAGTCGCAATTGGACAGACGGCTGGTGCCACGAACAGTTTTTATCTTCACCGTCTGCGCTGAAACGACTTCTAGGTCTTTCTTTTATTATCCTTTTAGGGGTGAGCCTGGTGTAGGATTTTGGCAGAACCATTTAACCTATGATATGTCGGGTTTTTTGTCTCAACTCTTGGATGAAACCCTCCCCTTCACATCCTCCCAAGGTTGGAGTCAGACAGGCCATTCATGGCCTTCAGATGTTTGGAGCTATCTGTTATCAGTTATTAATGTTCAAGCTGTTCAAGTTGCTTTCGCTATTGTACCATGGAATGACCTTCAATTCCAGCACCAGTCTGAAAAGACTTTTAGGTCTCAAGTTATTTCTTCCAATTCATGATTTCTTACATCCCCTCAATGTTTCTGTTTCCTCTTCTGAAGGTACTGACCAATGTCCCCACTAAGGTGCGTGTGCACAGCCGCACAGTAATCTGCAAGGTCCCCATCTCCGCAGCTCCCCCCCACCCCAGGCCACTCACCGGCTTTTACATTGTAAATGACCACACTTGTGCAGAAGTTTAAAGGGACCGCAAATGAAAAGAGGCAAGCCACGCAGAACAAAGTGCAGCTTACAAGGAACATTGGTCCTGACTCATGGGCGTGATGCAATTCCGTAGGAGCTGGCTACCCTCTTGTACCTTGCCCAAGTGGCCATTCTTCACGTGTGATGCAGGCAGTGAGGGTCAGCAGATTATTTAGCCATGGATGTTATGAAAGTGGAACCCAATATTGTCCTCATCTGCTCTCTGCACTCGCACTTTGCTGGACAGTGATCATCGGTGGGAACCCTGGCTAATTTTTTTCCATTCTTCTCTAGCTCAGGGTGCTGACAGTCGCACTTTTAATGCCATTCTGACTAAGATTAGCTAACTCAAAACAGACCAGGGAATGAATCTGGGAGCTGCCTAGTCCGTATGGCTCTGTTCCACCCTCGTAACATTTTTCGGGGCCGAAATTTACCTTCGCCCGAAACAGGTCGCATCTTCCGCTCCAGAAGTGTTTTTTCTGCCGGGTGGGTTGAGGTCGACTCTTGAGGTAAATTCAGCTCTTTGTCGGGTTTTTTTTCAGCAGACCGGAAGTCAGTCATAATGGGGGCAGAGGTGGGGCGGTAAGTACTGTAGAGGGGCGGAAGTGGAGGCGGGACGGAGTCTCCGTCACTGTCAGTCAGTAGCAGAGCGGAGATGACGTCACGACACGTGTGCGTCACCACGCCCTCCCCTTAAGGAGGCGAGCCTTCGGCATTCAGAAACTTTGGTCCACTGGGTCACCAAGGAGGGTTTCGGCCGGGCCAGCCGCCTGGCACCCAAGAGGTGGTGACAGGCTGCCTGGTGATGGCCCGGCTGAACCCGGGGACATAATTGTGCGGGGACAAAAAAAACTTGCCGGCCGCGACAGTGTGTCCTCCCCTTGAAGGGCTGCCACACGGCTGTGGCTCACAGAGTGAAAGCAAGGTGCACCGACAGAAAAAGCTGTCAGGGGCTTATAGATTTTTGGACCTAAATTTTGCAGGAGGTGTGATGGAGATGCTGGAGATCGGCGGTGCACCCTTTGATGACGCACTTAGGACGGTCGGCAGCAATGGGACGGGGAACCGCCAGAAAAATCCCCGAGGCTGTTGGGGGCTATTGGACTGGAAGTCGGCGGCCGCTCGACTCCGCTGTCTGGCCGCCACTTTCTGGCAGTAAGTGACCTTTTTGGGAGCTGAATTTCAGCCCCGATATGTCCATCACTGCATTACCTGCTGCTTCAGGAAAATTAGAAGACTTAAGAGCAAAAGAAATAGGAGCAGGAGTAGGACATATGGCCTGTCAAGCCTGCTCCGCCATTCAATTAACTTCTACATCAATTCCACTTTCCCGCACTATATCCATATCCCTTGATTCCTCTAGAGTCCAAACATCTGCCTATCTCAGCCTTGAATATACTCAACGACTCAGTATCCACAGCCCTCTGGGGCAGAGAATTCCAAAGATTCAGCAGGTAATGCAGTGATTTCGGATGCTCCCCCTATAACAACTTTAATGCAGTAAAACATCTCAAAGTGCTCAACAGGAGCATTATCAAACAAACTTTGTCATCAAGCCACATAAGGAGATATGCAGACTGGTGACCAAAGACGATTTAAGGAGAGGTAGAGAGGGAATTTCAGAGTCTAGGCAGCAGAAGATCACGGTCGCCAATGATGGAGCAAAAACTCCCCTGATCTTCTTCACAATAGTGCCATTGGATCTGTTACACCCACAACCGTCTGGCTCAGAGGTGAGAGTGCTGCCAACTGAGCCACTGCTGACACCACAATACAAATCAGAATGCAAGTGGGAAAGAAACATCCAGCCCAAGTCTGTTCAATATATCCATATTCATAAATGGTGACTTTAGTTTATGTTATGTATTGATGCCTGGGGTCACCAGACACCAGAGGGCGCTACTGTCGGAGGTCATTGGGCTGTATGTGCGTGTACGCGGTCACGGGTATATATAAGCACAGGTACTATGTCACGCGGGCACTTTGGGCGCGAATAAAGATGAATCAGGTTTACCCCTGACGCAGTTTACAGTAACAAGACTCTTGAGTCATTACATTTGGCAATGAGGTAAATTAAGAACCTTCGCATGTACAATGGGCACTATTGGAATTCTTCATGAATTTGTGGATGGCGAGGATTGGGCGGATTTTGTTGACAGCCAGGATCAATATTTTGTGGCCAACAAAATGGAGGAAGAGACTGACGCAGTTCAGCGCAAGGCGGTTTTCCTAACCGTTTGTGGTCAGAAAGTTTACGGCCTCATGAAGAACCTTCTCTCGCCTTTACATCCAATGGACAAAGAGTACGAGGATTTGTGTGTTTTGGTGTGTGACCACCTTAAGCCAAAAGAGGGGATCATCATCTCACGCTATCGCTTCTATACGCATGTTTGTGCTGAGGGCCAGGATGTGTCAGGATTCGTCTTGCTGAGCCGTGTAAGTTCGGGAACACGTTGGAAGACATGTTGAGAAATTTCTTCGTAATAGGCATCAACCACAATGTAATTCTTCGGAAGTTATTGGCCGAAGAGAAACTGGATTTGAAAAAGCCCATCGCGACTGCCCAGGCATGCATGACGACTGAGGCAGATATCATCGAAGAGTCGGAGCTCCACGTCGGGTCTGGTAAACAAGATTGTGACGTCTCCTGACAGAGCTGCTTATGGCAGGACCTACTCGACTGTTTATGTGAAACCTGTAGCTGCTCAGAGTCTGCCAACTGGTATGAACCTGATTTCACCCTGTTGGTGTTGTGGGGGCAATCATCAGCCTCATCAGTGTCAATTTAAACGATACTCCTGTAATGGCTGTTCGAAAATGGGGCATCTTCAGAGAATGTGCCCACAACTGAGCAAGTGTGCTGCTGCTTATCACATTGTTGATGATGACCAGTCCAGTGCTGGCCCAGATATACAACCCAAGGAGGAAGTGTATGGTCGGTATTCGTTCTTGGCAAAGAGCCACCTGATAATTGTTAATGTGAGGTTGAATGGCATACCTGTACCAATGAAGCTGGACACAGGTGCGAGTCAGTCGATAATGAGCCAAAGGACATTTGACAAGCTGTGGAACACTGAGGCTGTAAAGCCTAAGTTGAGTCCAGTCAATGCCAAGTTGCATACTTACACTAAGGAACTCATACCGGTGATTGGCAGTGCAGTAGTCAAGGTGCCATATGATGGTGTGATTCAAGATCTACCATTAAGGATCATCCCTGGTAATGGTCCAATGCTATTCAGCAGAAATTGGCTCGAAAAAAATAAAGCTGAACTGGAGTGATGTCAAAGCATTGTCCTCGGTGGATGACACTTTCGTATGCTCAAGTGTTGAAGAAGTTTCCTTCTTTGTTTGAACTGGGCATTGATAAATTTACTGGAGCCAAGGTGCAGATTCACCTGGATTTGGATGCAAGGCCTGCCTATCATAAAGTTCAGTCTTTTCCTCAAATAATGAAGGAGAAGGTTGAAATTGAGCTTGACAGACTCCAACGTGAAGGGGTCATATCAACGGTCGCGTTTAACGAGTGGGCCAGTCCTATTGTTCCTGTGTTGAAGAGTGATAGCACTGTCAGGATTTGTGGAGACTACAAGGTTACGATTAACCAATTTTCGAAACGGATCAGTATCTGTTACCTAACGCTGATGACCTGTTCGCCATGCTAGCTGGTGGAAAGTCATTCACTAAACTAGATTTGATGTTGGCCTATATGACACAGGAGCTTGTCGGCACTTCGTAGAAACTCGCCTGCATCAACACCCATTAAGGACTGTTTGTCTACAACAGGTGTCCTTTTGGAATTCGTTCGGCTGCAGCCATATTTCAGAGGATATGGAGAGTCTACTGAAGTCCGTTCCTAGAACTGTCGTGTTTCAAGATGACATTTTGGTCACAGGTCACGACACTGCTGAACATCTGAACAATCTTAGAAGTCTTACATCGTTTGAACAAAGTGGAACTTAGGCTGAAAAGTTTGAAGTGTGTCTTCATGGCACCTGAAGTTGAATTCCTGTAGAGAAAGATTTCTGCTGATGGCATCAGGCCCACTGATTCGAAAACCAAGGCCATCAAAAATGCACCTCGGCCTCAGAATGTGACAGAGCTGCATTCGTTCCTTGGGCTACTCAACTAGTTTGGTAATTTCTTACCTATATTGAGCACTTTATTAGAGCCACTGCACATGCTACTCAGAAAAGGTGACAACTGGGTCTCAAGATAGAGCCTCTGAGAAAGCTAAAAATCTGCTCTATCTAAACAAGTTGCTTGTTCATTATGATCCATGTAAGCATCTTGTATTGGTCTGTGATGCTTCAGCATATGGGGTTGGCTGTGTACTCCAACAAGCAAATGAGTTGGGTAAGCTACAACCTGTTGCATATGCTTCTAGAAGTTTATCAAAAGCGGAAAGAGCTTACAGCGTGGTAGAAAAAGAAGCTTTGGCCTGTGCGTATGGGGTGAAAAAGATGCATCAGTACCCGTTTGGTCTTCATTTTGAACTCAAAACAGATCACAAGCCACTCCTGTCATTGTTTTCTGAAAACCAATGCATCGTCCCATATTCAGAGGTGGGCATTGACATTGTCTGCCTATGATTATGTTATTCGTCATAGACCGGGCACTGAAAATTGTGCCGATGCACTGAGTCGTCTGCCTTTGCCCACACCTGATATGAAGACGCCTCAACCTGTAGATCTACTGTTAGTAATGGATGCTTTTGAGAGTGAGTAACTCCTGTCACTGCTGAACAAGTTAGGATCTGGACCAGCCATGACCCTATCTTATCGGTTGTGAAACATTGAATTCTCAGTGGTGATTGGTCTGCAATATCTATGGAGATGTAACAGGTTGTAGTTTACCCGTCTCATTTGTTTGTTGGAGTACACAGCCAACCCCATATGATGAAGCATCACAGGCCAATACAAGGTGCTTACACGGATCATAATGAACAAGCAACTTGTTTGGACAGAGCAGATTCTTAGCTTTCTCAAACCTAAAACCATTGCAAAGATGAGTTGTCCATTCAGTCAGATTGTTTACTGTGGGGTAATCATGTCATCATGCCAAAGAAAGGTAGAGAAAAATTTGTACGTGAACTACATAGCACTCATACCGATATTGTCATGATGAAAGCCATTGCTAGGTCTCATGTATGGTGGCCTGGAATTGACTCTGATCTGGAATCATGCGTGCATCAGTACAATACTTGCATGCAGCTAAGTAAAGTATCAGCGGAATCTCCACTGAGTCTTTGGTCGTGGCCATCCAAACCATGGCCAAAGATCTACGTTGATTTTGCGGGTCGTTTCCTGGGAAAAATGTTTTTTGTTGTGGTGGATGCATATTCAAGGTGGATAGAGTGTATCATTATGTCATCCAGTACATCTACAGCCACTATTGAGAGCCTTTGTGTCATGTTTGCTACTCGTGGCTTACCTGTCATTGTTGTGAGCGACAACGGATCTTGTTTCACAAGTCTTGAGTTTCAGGAGTTCATGAAGCTCAATGGTATTAGACATGTGAGGTCAGCTCCATTCAAACCTGCTTCTAATGGTCAAGCAGAGCGTGCTGTTCAAACGATCAAACAGAGTATGAAACGTGTAACTCAGGGTTCACTGCAGACTCGTTTGTCATGTATATTGCTCAGTTACAGAACACGACCTCATATGCTTACTGGGGTTTCCCCTGCTGAACTACTGATGAAGAGAAATCTCAAGACCAAGCTTTCTCTTGTTCATCCTGATTTGATTGATCGTGTTGAAAACAGACATCAAAGTCAGCAATGGTATCATGATCGTGCTGCTGTGTCACGTGATATTTCTGTTAATAATCCAGTTTATGTACTGAACTGTGGTCAAGGTCCAAAGTGGATCGCCGGTACTGTTACAGCCAAGGAGGGTAACAGAGTGTTTATTGTCATGCTCAAGAAAGGGCAAACATGCAGGAAACATGTTGACCAGGTAAAACTGCAGCACACGGATGAACTGGAACCGTTTGAGGAAGATGCAGTCAGTGATCAACCAACTCATCAGAAGACTCTGCTGTCATTCCTGAACCTGGACCTTCAGTCTCTGATGTGGTCATTACCACTCCCACCAGATCTGTTACTCAGCCTTCAGTCACAACTGACTCAGAATGTTCGCCTAGAACTAAAGTTGAACTGAGACGATCAACTCGTGAGCAGAAAGTCTCAGACCGTCTTAATTTGTAAAAAGACTGATATTAAGATCTTGAAAGGGGGATGTTGTTATGCATTGATGCCTGGGGTCACCAAACACAGAGGGGGCTACTGTCAGAGGTCATCGGGCTGTATGTGCGTGTGCGCGGTCACGGCTGTAAATAAGTGCGGGTACTATGTCACCCGGGTACTTTGGGCGCGAATAAAGATGGATCAGGTTTATACCTGACGCAGTTTACAGTAACAAGACTCTTGAGTCATTTAATCGCCCATAAATTTGAGTGTGAGAATTTAGAGATGTGTCCTTAACACCCGGAGGTACCGTATCAATGTTGCAATTAAGCAAACAGTAAGAATCTAGACTGAAGTAAGTTCGTTTACAAAGTGGAGGTGGTAAGTGAGCTGAAGAGTGCTACTTGTGCCCTAAGTGGAGGAAGTGCTTCCGGGAGGGCACTGAGCACCTCGAGTCTCATCGGCGAGAGCATGCAGAAATCAAGCGCAGGCAGTGGAAAGAGGATGCGGCAAACCTGTCCCACCCTCCCTTTCCCTCAACGACTATCTGTCCCACCTGTGACAGAGACTGTGGTTCTCATATTGGACAGTTCAGCCACCTAAGGACTCATTTTAAGAGTGGAAGCAAGTCTTCCCCGATTCCGAGGGACTGCCTATGATTGTGTGTAAAGTTGCTCTCAATCCTAATAATTGGTTTTTCTTTTCATTTACCGTTGAGAACCCTAAAATAACAGCACACCCGGAGAGAAAACTGGAACACTGTTCTGCTGGGGAGATTGCATTTGGTGGTACAGTCGCACTATTAGTATCAGTCGGAGGCCTGAAAGCCAGTGTGTAGGGAATTGAAGGTCTCTGCATTTAACAACAAAAATTGCAAAAAGGTCACAGGCCTCCTTCTGGGATCCTCGCATGTGAAGTGTTTTATCGGCCTTCAGTATGTATCACCAGGTGAGAATCCCACAGAAACAGGAAAGGGAAAGATAACTGCTACAGCAAGATTTTCAAACATCTACTGCAGCGAAGGAAGTCCTGCTGTTTCACCATATTGTAGGGTGCTCTCATTATCATCTTCTGTGCTGCTAAAGACATTACTGGTTTTCATACTTTGCATTTTTATATAGATCAATCTATGAATGTGAAAGAAGGTAGAGCCTGTACAGGGGAGGGGCCATGAATGTAAAAGAAGGTGGAGCCTGCACAGGGGTGGGGCCATGAATGTAAAAGGAGGAGGAGCCCATACAGAGGCAGGGCTATGATTGTGAAAGGGGGAGGAAGCTATATGGGGCGCGGAGGGGTATGAATGTAAAAGGAGGAGGAGCCTTGCAGAGAGAGCATGAATGTGAAAGGAAGAGCAGCCTGTATGGGGAGAGGCATTAATGTAACATGGGGTCAGGCTTTCAACCTGCTGCACTCACTCCATTATGTCTCCTACAGGCCATGCCAAGACCACCGGATTGTGGCTATACGGGTAAAATGGACAGAATCACATGATGTGGTCCCCAAAATCCTGTACGAATCCCACAATACTCTGAATAAAAATGGGGTGTAGTTATGTTACTCGGGGCTTCTCAGGGTCTGCCACCTTAACGTCAGCAGAAATCCCGTTTCCGCAAGTAAAGAGGGTTTTCGCCAATGATGCAGCATTAGAGCGGGAGAAGACCCGATGAAATTCCCAGCAAGAATTTGATTTATTTACTCACCGACAACAGGCGGCTCTGCTAATGACCACTGGTGCAGAATAAACCCGGTAGCGATTTTGATTCACTATTGGGCACAGATATGAAGCGTAACAAACATCCACCAACAGTGTTACAACCACCTCAAATGTGTCTTAAAAGTGCCATTGATAAAGAGTCCTGGGAGAAGACTAGCTGCTACTCTCAGCCAAGGAATAAAGGATGGCACAGGGCTGGGAGGGAAACCTCCAAGAGGGTAGCATCCATTTAAAAAGGGAGTTTTTTTAAATATCTTTGTTTCAAGCAGATTTGAGGAGATCACACAAATGACAGAATTTTGCCTCCTTTGATTTCTCTTTGGAACAAAGCCCATGATGAAGTTAAGGTAGGTGTCCAATCACAGGAAATGGGAATGGGCAGTGGCAAGAATGTCCATAATTTAGAGCTAGCTGCTTCATTCTGTTCCAACACCTAGTGACATCAGCATAGGGCGAAATGGAAGGAATCTGGTTCTTGATTGGACCAACACAAATGCCTAACTGCACACCAAAATCACCCTCCAGCTCAACTAGTCAACTTTCGGCCAGAGTTAAAGAAAGTCTTACAGTAGCAGGACATTTGGAAAAGACAGTGTCAGCATGGATTTATGAAGGGGAAGTCATGTTTGACAAAATTGCTAGAATTCTTTGAGGATGTAACGAACAGGGTGGATAAAGGGGAACCAGTGGATATTTGGACTTCCAGAAGGCACTTAACAAGGTGCCACTTAAAAGGTTACTGCACAAGATAAGAGATCGCGGGGTTGGGGGTAATATATTAGCATGAATAGAGGATTGGCTAACGAACAGCAAACAGAGTAGGGATAAATGGTTCATTCTCGGATTGGCAATCAGTAACCAGTGGGGTGCCGCAGGGATCAGTGCTGGGACACCAACTATTTACAATCTATATTAACGACTTGGAGGAAGAAACTGAGTGTAATGTAGCCAAGTTTGCCGATGATACAAAGATGGGAGGAAAAGCAATGTGTGAGGAGGACACACAAAATCTGTAAAAGGACATAGACAGGCTAAATATTGGGCAAAGATTTGGCAGATGGAGTATAATGTTGGAAACTGTGAGGTCATGCACTTTGGCAGACAAAATCAAAGAGCAAGTTATTATTTAAATGTTGAAAGATTGCAAAGTGCTGCAGTACCTGGGGGTAATTGTGCATGAAACACAAAAGGTTAGTGTTGTGTATGCGATAACTGTTAGACTGAGTACTGTTTAACTCCAAGAGGTATGACCTTGGCTCTGCTTTATTAAGGCCCAAAGTGACTAATATACGAAATGGCTGGCCTTTTATACTTGGGCTGCACACATGTGCATGCAGTCAAATAGTCACCAACAGTGACGCCATCTAGTGGCTAGTGATCCCAAAAGTGCATACATGACAATACCTCCCTCTGAGATATTAACCGTCTTTTACAAATTGAGACGGTCCGGTGTTTTACGCTCCTAGGTTGACCGTCTCAGTTCAACTCCAGCCTTGGGTGAGTGTTTGTTGTGACTGGTGTCTGGGTGGCTGACCTGGTGGGAGTGGCAATGGCCATGTCAGGCATTGAAAGTCTATTTTCATTGAACATGTCAGTGATTGAAAGTCCCGATTCACTGTTGACCACTGAGTCCTCTGATGACTGGGGGTAGGTTGGTTGGTCGTCGATTATCTCTTCCTCCGACTGTTCCAGTTCGTCTGTGTGACGCAGCTTTGTTTCCTACATGTTTCGTACATGTTTGCCCATTTTTGAGCTTGACAATAAATACTCTGTTGCCCTCCTTGGCCATGACAGTACCAGCGATCCACTTGGGACCCTGACCATAATTCAGAACATATACAGGATCATTTACAGAAATATCGCGGGACATTGCTGCACGATCGTGATACCCTTGCTGACTTTGTCTTCTATATTTGACATGATTATTCAAGTCAGGGTGTACAAGAGATAGCTTGGTCTTAAGACCTCTCCATCATTAGTTCAGCAGACGAGACCCCGGTAAGTGTGTGTGTGGTCTTGTCCTGTAACTCAGCAGTATGCATGACAGGTGGGTCTGCAGTGACCGTTGGGTTACTCGCTTCATACTCTGCTTTATGATTTGGACAGCACGTTCTGCTTGCCCATTGGATGCAGGTTTGAATAGTGCTAACCTTACTTGTTTGATACCATTGAGTTTCATGAACTCTTGAAACTCCTGACTGGTGAAGCACGATCCGTTGTCGCTAACAACGATGTCAGGCACACCATGTGTTGCGAACATGACACTGAGATTCTCAATGGTAGCTGTGGATCTGCTGGATGCCATGATTATACACGCTATCCACTTCGAATATGCATCCACCACAACTAAAAACATCTTCCCCAGGAAGGGACCTGCAAAGTCTATATGGATCCTGGACCATGATTTGGACGGCCACGACCACAGACTCAGCATCGATTCTGCTGGTGCTTTGCTGAGCTGCATGCAAGTGTTGCACTGATTCACACATGATTCCAACTCAGATTCAATTCCCGGCCACCATACATGAGACCTGGCGATGGCTTTCATCATTACAATGTCGGGATGTGTGCTATGTAGCTCACGTATAAATTTCTCTCTCCCTTTCTTGGGCATAACAACACGATTGCCCTACAGTATACAATCCGACTGAATAGACAGTTCATCTTTGTAAGGTTTGGTCTACTCACTCATTTGCTTGGGCATGGCAGACCAATCATCTTTGAGGGTGCAACTCTTCACCATCGATAAAATTGGGTCCTGGCTGGTCCAGGTCTTAACTTGTTGAGCCGTGACAGGGGTTCCTTCACTCTCAAAAGCATCCATAACTAACAATAGGTCTGCCGGTTGTGATGTTTCCACCTCCAGTGTGGGCAACGGCAGACAGCTCAAAGCATCGGCACAATTCTCGGTGCCAGGTCTATGGCGAATGACATAATCATTAGGCGGATAATGTCAGCGCCCACCTCTGATGCGGGATGAAGCACTGGTATTGATACCTTTTGTTTTCAGAGAACAGTGAACTGAGTGGCTTGTGATCTGTCTCCAGTGCAAACCGAAGACCAAACAGGTACTGATGCATCTTTTTAACCCCATACACACAGGCTAGTGCTTCTTTCTCTACCATGCTGTAGGCTCTTTCCACTTTAGACAAGCTTATTGAAGCAGACACGACTGGTTGAAGTTTATGTAGTGTATGAATAAAGAGTCTGTCCAGATATTGTGAGCTCAAAGTAAAGTGTGACCTTAGTCTTTTATTGCAGCTCTCCAGAGTGCCTCTCCAGCCTGTGAGGCCTCCTTAAGTACAGGTGCTCCCAAGGGACTGTGGGACCCCTTGGGATTCCAGGGGATGAGCCTTCTGGTGGTTAAACAAGTTATTTACAGGTTTACATATATAACAACACTTCCCCCTGCCCCTCCCCCCCAAAGTCAAAATAGTGTAATTATTTACAAGGTGAGTCGATCTGGGGCCTTTCTTTCCCTGGTTGATCGTCTCGGTGCAAATGCTGGTTTTGGTGAGTCGTTTGTTGGGCCCTCGCTGGGCTTGTGTGCAGTTAGCCTTGCTGGGCTGCCTGGTGTGGTGAGTCCTGCTGGGCTGCTGCGGGTGATGAGTTCCGCTTCGTGGTCAACCGCTGTGTCGGTTGCCACTGGTGTGTGTGTTGGGGGGTCAAAAAAGGTAGGGTCTAATGTGGGTTGCTCTGGATAGTCCGTGAATCTGAGTTTGGTTTGGTCCAAGTGCTTCCTGTAGATGAGTCCAATTGAAAGTTTGACCTGAAACACCCTACTCTCCTCTTTGGCCACGACAGTGCCAGGAAGCCAGTGGGACCTTGTCCATAGTTCAGCTCAAATACAGGATCATTAATCTCAATTTCACGTGACACATGTGCGCTATCATGCTATGTACTTTGTTGAAGCCGTCTGCCCGTGTAGATCAGGGTGGACTACTGAGAGCCTTGTCTTAAGTGTCCTTTTCATGAGCAGTTCAGCAGGTGGAATCTCAGTGAGCGAGTGGGGTCTCGTGCGATAACTAAGCAGGGCTCGGGACAGGCGAGTCTGCAGTGAGCCTTCAGTTAACCTCTTCAAGCTCTGCTTGATTGTTTGCACTGCTCTCTCTGCCTGACGATTGGATGCTGGTTTGAATGGGGCAGATGTGACATGTTTGATCCCATTGCGGGTCATAAACTCTGAACTCGGCACTGGTGAAACACGGCCCGTTGTCACTCACAAGATATCGGGCAGGCCGTGCGTGGCAAACATGGCCCGCGGGCTTTCAGTGGTGGCAGCGGACGTGCTTGCCGACATTATCTCACATTCAATCCATTTGGAGTACGCATCTACAACCACTAGGAACATTTTTCCCAAGAACGGGCCTGCATAGTCGACATGGACCCTAGACCACGGTTTGGAGGGCCAAGACCATAAACTTAGTGGCGCCTCCCTGGGTGTATTGCTTAACTGTGAACATGTGTTACATTTGTGCAAGCAGGACTCTAAGTCCGCATCGATACCGGGCCACCACACGTGGGATCTGGCTATCGCTTTCATCATTACGATGCCTGGGTGGGTACTGTGGAGATCACTGATGAAAGTGTCCCTGCCCTTTTTTGGTACCACTACCCAATTACCCCACAGAAGGCAGTCTGCCTGTACAGGCATTTCATCTTTGCGCCGCTGGTACGGCTTTATTTCTTCCTGGATTTCTAATGGGACACTGGACCAGCTCCCGTGAAGCACACAGTTTTTTACTCAGGACAGTAAGGGGTCCTGGCTCGTCCAGGTTCTAATCTGTCGGGCGGTAACAGGTGATTGCTGACTCTCGAATGCTTCCATTACCATAACTAAATCTGCGGGCTGTGCCATTTCCACCCCCGAGTAGGGCAATGGCAGCCTACTGAGAGCATCGGCACAATTTTCTGTGCCTGGCCTGTGGCGGATGGCGTAGTTGTATGCGGACAACGTGAGCACCCATCTCTGGATGCGGGCCGATGCATTCGCATTCATTCCCTTACTTTCAGAAAAGAGGGATATCAGTGGCTTATGGTCAGTTTCCAATTCAAATTTGAGCCCAAACAGATATTGATGCGTTTTCTTTACCCCATAAACACACACTAACGCTTCTTTTTCAATCATGGGATCTCTACAGTCAAAAGTTTGCGAAGTATTACTTCATGGCCAATGCCAAGTACAAAGAAGACCCTGAGCATGTGCTCCAAATGTCCTTCAAATTCGCAATGTCCTGCAAGGCATCTTAGCTCGGCGACATAGCTCGCCACTTCCTGGCCTTCAGACCTTTTGTAGGTGTAGAACCGGTACCTCTCCATCAGAACACTTTCCTTCGGATTAAGATGCTCCCGGACCATGTGCACAAATCATCATACGATTTCTCTGTGGGTTTCGCTGCGCTGGAGCAAGCAGATTTTTCATGAGGCCACATGTTGGTGCCCCGCAAACGGTGAGGAGATTCGTCCTTCATTTGGCAGCGTTCGCTTCGCCTTCCAGCTCATTGGCCAGAAAGTATTGGTCGAGTCACTACACGAAGGTTTCCCAATCATCTCCCTCGAAAATTTCTCCAGGATGCCCACTGTTCTCTGCATCGTTGCAGTGGGGTTCATCATCTGTATCTCGTCACCAGTTGTAGTGTATGAATAAAGAGTCTGACCATATATTGTAAGCTCAAAGTAAAATGTGACCTTAGTCTTTCATTGCAGGTCTCCAGAGTACCTCGCCAGCCTGTGAGGCCTCCTTAAGTACAGGTGCTCCCAAGAGAATGTGGGAACCCTTGGGACTCCAGGGGATGACCTCTCTGGTAGTTAAACAAGATATTTACAGGTTTACATATATGACAGTTTACCCAACTCATCAGCTTGTTGGAGTACGCAACTAATTCCATATGACGAAGCATCACAGGCCAATACTAAACGTTTACATGGGTCATAATGTACCAGCAGCTTGTTAGAGCAAAGCAGATTAGTGGCTTTCTCAAAAGCTCTGTCTTGAGATGCACCCCACACCCAGTTGTCGCCTTTTCTTAGCAGCATGTGCAATGGTTCTAATAAGGTGCTTAATTTAGGTAGGAAGTTACCGAAGTAGTTGAGTAGACCCAGGAACGAACGCAGCTCCTTCACATTCTGGGTGCATTCGTGATGGCCTTGATTTTCACGTCCATAGGCCTGATGCCGTCAGTAGCAATTTTCCTCCCCAGGAATTCGACCTCTGGTGCCATGAAGACACACTTCGAGCATTTCAGTCTGAGTCCCACTTTGTCCAGACGATGTAGAATCTCTTCCAGGTTGTTCAGATGTTCCTCGAAGTCACGACTTGTGATCAGGATGTCATCTTGGAACATGACGGTTCTGGGAACGGACTTCAGTAGATTCTCCATGTTCCTCTGAAATATTGCTGCAGCCGAGCGAATTCCAAAAGGGCACCTGTGATAAATAAACAGTCCTTTATGCGTGTTAATGCACGTAAGTCTCTTTGACGTCTCGACCAGCTCCTGTGTCATGTAGGCTGACGTCACGTCCAGTTTGGTGAACAACTTCCCCCCTCCCGGCTAGCATTGCAAACAAGTCATCAGCCTTCGGTAATGGGTACTGATCCTGTTTCGAAACCCTGTTGATTGTAGCCTTGTAGTCTCCACAAATTCTGACTGTGCCATCACTTTTCAGCACAGGAACAATGGGGCTGGCCCATTCATTAAATTCAACCGGTGATATGATCCCTTCACACTGGAGTCTGTCCAGTTCAATTTTGACCTTCTCCCTCATCATATACAGAACTGCCCGAGATTTATGATGGACAGGTCTTGCATCCGAGTCCATGTGGATCTGCACCTTGGCTTCCGTAAAGCTGCCGATGCCTGGTTCGAACAGCTAAGGGAACTTGCTCAGTACTTGGACACATGTATCTTTCTCCGACAACAACGCCTTGATGTTGTTCCAATCGTATCTGATTTTTTTCAAGCCAGTTCCTGCCGAACAGCGTTGGGTCATTGCCTGGGATAATCCATAGCGGTAACTCGCTAACCGCACCATCATACGACATTTAATTGTGGCACTGCCAATCACCGTTATGAGTTCTTTGGTGTACGTGCCCAACTTGGCATTGACTGGATACAGCCTGGACCTCACAGCCTTAGTATCCCACAGCTTGTCAAATGCCCTCTGGCTCATTATCGATTGACTCGCCCCCGTGTCCCATTCCATCAAAACCGGCACCCCATTAAATGTCACGTTGATCATTATCGGTTTGCTCTTAGTTAGAAACGAGTACAGTCCATACACTGCCTCTTCTGGTATCTCGATAGCTTATCCGGATCCGCGCTAGTCTGACCATCATCCTCCACGTGGTGTGTCGCAGCATGCTTGCTCATCTGCGGAAATTTGCGCTGGAGATGCCCCTCTCTCAGACAGCCTTTGCAACTATATTGCTTAAATCAGCACTGCTGGTGCCGGTGATTTCCCCCACAACGCCAACACAGAGAAATCGGATGCATTCCCGCTGGCGGACTTTGGGCAGCAATAGGTTTCACGTACGCTGTCGGGTAGGCCCTGCCATGTGCTGCTCTGCCAAACGCCGAATCAATCATATTTACAGTACTTGCTGAGTTTTGATTTTTCACTGATATCTGCTTCAGACTTCTATCCGTCGTCATGCATGACTGAGTGATCGTGATGGCCCTGTTCAAGTCCAACGTCTCCACCGCTAGTAGTTTACGCAGGATCACCTCATGGTTGATGCCGATTACAAAGAATTCCCGCAGCATGTCTGCCAACACAGCCCCGAACTTACACGATCCCGCTAGACTGTAGGGGGTGGTGTTTTGGTCAGGTTTCTCTGACTCCTTGGCATTTTCGAGGCGCCCCACACCCTGGATTCGAGACTGTGGACTGATTTGGGTGTTGTGAGAAACTGAGACAGAGTCAGTTGGGTAGGATGCAAAACTGGTTTTATTGTGTTCAAACAGAGTGAAAGGGCACGTTTTTAATAATCACAGTAATCAGGTACAAATAAGGAGAAATGGCAACTCAAATGCTCTATATTTGGGAAGAACACATAACACATATAACAGATCAAAAGAACACAGTCCTCCCACCTCCCAAAATACTTATGCATTAAACCTGGAAAGGGAAAACACACAAGAACATCAACAGGTAGGAACAGTAAGAAAAACTCAACCTCCCAGACCCACTATCTAGCTAGGTTAGAACTCTGGGGTTTCAGGGACCATGCTCACCAATTCCCTTTTGACAGTTTCAACTCCTGGGTTCGCCTTAGTTGTCCTGGTCCTGTTCCAAACTCTGGGGTTTGCCTTAGTTGTCCAGGTTCTGTAGTCTGTACCCCGGATCTCATTGGGGAATTCACCCTGCATCACTTCTTCAGTTGGGCTGAGTCCGCTGATGCGGTAAGGTGCGTATTGGACTTGTGGGGGTGAGTATTCACTTTTCCTTGGTCAGGGTAGTCTTAAAAGTTCTGTTAGGTAATGTTTTACCCCTTGGTAGTGTAGGACAGGCTTGTAGAGTGGAAAAATCTTCGGTTTTTCTTCGGTTTTGTCGGGTTGGTTCTGGTTGACTGTTTGATTGGTCACAATGGTCCGAAACTTTCCGATAGTCGTTTTGAAAGCCTGTTTGCTGTCGTGATGCTGTCCTTCTGGGTTTTAGAGATTCCTTTCGCCGATGTTTCGGGGTCCCACTTTTCGAGGCTGGTTTCAACTTATGCAACGAGACTGCTACCTTAATAGTGTCTCTAGAAGCACCCCTAACTGCCAGAACAGGCCTTCAATTATACTAAAACAGGCTTCCTTACCTTCGCGCCAAATCAGTTCTTGGGCTTTGTTTAAACTGTTCTGTCCATTGATTTTCAAATGTCTCCTTTGTCAGTGTTTTTGGTGGGCTAGTCAGCAGTAACTCAATTAGGGTGTGATAATGTGCTGTCACTGGTTTTGCAATGTCTTAGGATTGTCCAGTTTTCTGGCCATCTAGTTGGGCCCATGATTTCCATAGTGGTTGATTGGGTAATTGGCTTCTTGCATATTTTGGATGAGGTCTGTAGTTTAGATAATGGCTGGTAATTTGATTATCTCTTTGGGGGTGAATTGGTGCGGCATAGTTCCCCCAGACAGTCTGGGATCCTTAATACATGAATTTGCTTCACAGAGATTAGCCCCACCTCCTGTATTCGGTAACTCTTTTTCGCAGCCAAAATGTTGTAGAATCTTAAAATTGATATGCTCCTTCCCATAGATGTTTAGGGGATCTCAGGCTTCTGTAATTTAGGTCTATTTTGAATTCTCTTTTCAAAAAGTTCAAACACTGGGGGGGGGGGGTTCCATGAGGTTGGCCCCCTTTTGCCTTTTTCCTTTTAAAACTTAGATCACCACTTGAAAAATCCAAAGCTCATTTTTAACAGTCCAAGAGGAGCTTTTCTTTAATTTTCAGAGAGAGGGACTCATAGGAATTTTTGGGAACCCTTCAGTCCCCCCATGACACTATCCAGCCATAGTGTCACTTTACAGGTGAGCAAAAATTCCCGACTCCCAAGAGCCAACATTCCCGCAAATTACCTAAACTAAACACCCATAGCATACATTCCCCTTTACATGATACAGCATTGAGTTACATCCACTTCCCTTTACAGGCATATCGGCACGCTACACTTCACTTCACAAGAAATAATACATATTTCAAATACATCACACAAAATTACAAACTTAAATTGCTAATAGGGTTCCTAAGGTTTGTAATATCGGGATTGGTGCCTTCGGTTTTTCCCTTTGCACTTGGCACACCATAGATACAACACTATCCCGAGCTGACATACCACCAAACGACTATCCTGATCCAAGAAGGGACTTCTATATTTTCAAAAATGTCCCACCAGAGTGGAACTATGATAACCAAGATCTCACTCCCGATCTTAATTGTCTTTTGTTCTAGAGTGTAGAAATGTTTTTGCGATATTTCCACAGATTTCAAAGACATTGTTCCAGGTTCCCCTCTTTTGTCTCCCGGTATCCATAATGTTTCTGGTGTCTAAATTGTATAATTCTGTTTTGTCTACATTGCCTAAGTCAAACTCGTAACATTTTCTAAACATTTCTTTAAGTAGTGCCTGGTATAGTTGTTCCGTTTCTTTGGGGTACCATGCAGGTAAGTGTACTCGGTAAGGTTTAAGATAACTGAGGCTACTGCATAGTGTATCCCCTGGTAGAGTATCTTTTCGGTCGGTACTAGAACTAATCCGTTCCCAGGTCCCTTGGTGGCGGTAGGACACCTTTCTATTACTGTGCGTATTGGCGGGGTTGTGGGTAGGGATTTATTAATGTGTGCTATTAGTTCGGTGGCGTTAATTGGGAGTGGGGAGTGTGGGACCGCGCACCTGTGTAGGTGTCGAAATCTCGACTCACAATATACGACTCAGACACCTTCAGCTCCGGCAGAAGTTTCTTTAATTTTACTTGCAGCAAGGGAAAAATCTCACCTAGTCAAAGGCTAAGTGGAGACCTCCGAAATGGTACAATTTCATGAGATATTTATACAGTAAAAACCCTTGTTATGGCCTCTTCCTGTGTATTGACTCTGTCTTGCAGTCAGTGAATACAGATAAAGAGTTAATTACTACATCCTTGTCCTGACATGGTTTCCAAATATTTCCCTTTGTCAGAGTTATTAGTTGGCCAGTCAGCCATTACTCGATGAGAGTGTGGTAATGAGCTATTACCGGTATTGCATTGTGTCAGGATTGTCCAGTTTCCTGGTCAGTTATCTTTTTGCATGAAATGGATGAGGTCTGTACAAGAGATACTGGCTGGTGGTTTGAGTATCACAAAAAAGGGGGGGGCGCGGAGCGGAACTGGTGTTGTTTGGACAATAGGAGAGCACCATGGGTGGTACTTGTCTCAGCAGGACTTGTCTCCAAGCTGTCTGGTGGCTATTGATTAGTTATCAGCTGTTTCATGCCCGGTTTAGCTGTTTCTGCAAACAGACTGTCTGTTGCAGAAATTTCTGGAAGGACCAGGACTCCATTTTGTTTTATATCAAAAAGGGTACAAAATACAGTGTGATACAGCTTAGATAAAAAATACATTTCCACATTCCCCCCTTTTGTCCTTCACAAGGACAATCTAATCCATTCTGATCTTGCACAGTTTCTCTATTTCCATTTCCACACAAGAGCCTTCAGTAGTTGTCGCTACCATAACTCTAGCAGTGGTCTCGGTCGGTAACACTTTTTTTCCCAACCTGGCACAGCAACACTTAACCAAGACAAATAAAAGATATAGGGCGAAGACTATCAGCAGGAATATGATCAAACCCTGTACCACAGATCTCCCTAAGGGTCCCAACCATCCCGATGCCCAATCCCACAAGGTGGTACCGTCCTGGCCAACTGTCTGTTTATACGCTATTACCTTTTTCCTAATGTATTCAGCTAGACTGCCGATTTCTTCTGACTTATCGGGATATATGTACAGCATTCTCCACTTATTAATGCGCATGTCCCTCTTTCTTTGGCTCGGAGATAATCTAAGGCCATACGATTTTGGAGAGTCACTGTTCAAATAGCTACCATTTCATTTCCATTTAGCCATGTCAAATCCCGTTTAACTCTATGACTTCCATAGGCATCCCTTAGGGTCTTTGTTGATCTAATAAAGGGTACCACATATCCTAAGTAACAGGATCCTGTCCAGTTGGCTGGTAACCATGGGTAGGCTTTATGGCCACAAATAAAGTAGGTGCAATTATAGGACGTCAACTCCTGGTCCTTTTGTGCCATCCATACTCGAGTGGTCTCACCTGAGGCTTTGTTATGGACCATTGTCCAGCTAACGGTTGCTATCTTTCTCCCATCAGTGGGATTTGCTGTGGCTTGCCATTTAGTCATTTGGGAACACTTGCTGCGTCCCATTTCTGGTCCTTTAGTCTCATTACTCACTAGGCATATTGGCCCCAAGTTTCCACATGATTTGCTCCTGATTTTTAGGAGCAACTGGTGTAGAACGGAGTATCTTAGAAATCGGAATTCTCGTCATTTAGTTTGCTCCAGTTCTAGTCAGTTAGAACAGTTTCACTTTGGAACAGAATTTTCTTTTCAAAAGGGGGCGTGTCCGGCCACTTACGCCTGTTTTCAAAGTTTCGTGAGTGAAAACTTACTCCAAACTAACTTAGAATGGAGTAACTGAAGATTTTTGTATGCTCGAAAAAACCTTGTCTACACTTTAGAAAATCAGGCGTAGGTTACAAATCAGGCGTAGGGAATGGTGGGGGGGGATGTTTAAAGGGAAGTTTACAAACATTAAACACTTCAGTTTTACAAATAAAGAGCCATCATCAATAATAAATGATAAATACATCAATAAATCAACCAATAAATCAATCAAAAAAAATTAATAAGAAATAATTTTTTTTTTAAATCAATAAATAAAACATTTTCTACTTAACGACTGCAGCACCGGGAGCCCTCCAACAGCGTGCTGGGATGCCCCCCCTCAGTGTGTCTCTGTCAGTGTCTCTATCTCACTGTCTGTCTGTGTGTCTCTTATTCTCTGTCTGTCAGTGTCTGTGTTTCTGACAGCGAGGGGAGGGGGAGGAGGGAGGTAGAGGGAGAGAGGGGGGGAGGGAAGGGGGAGGGAAGGGGGAGAAGGGGGAGGGATGGTGGCGAAGGGGGAGGGGGAGAAGGGGGAGGGATGGGGGAGAAGTGGGGAGGCGGGAGAAGGGGGGAGGGGAGGAGAAGGGGATAAAGGGGAGAAGGGGAGAAAGGAGATGGGGGGAAAGGAGATGGGGGGGAAAGGAGATTGGGGGAGAAGGAGATTGGGGGGGAAGGAGATTGGGGGGGAAGGAGATTGGGGGGGAAGGAGATTGGGGGGTGGGGGGGAAGGAGAAGGGGGAGGGAGGCTGAACGGGCTGGGCCCGAGACTTCGGGCAGGGCCCGTCCCCAGCACCAGATTTACAGGTAGGTGGCGTTGGGTCGGGTCGGGGGGGTGGTGGGAGGGAGGTCGGTTCGGGTCGGGGGGAGGGAGGGAGAGGGAGGTCAGGTCAGGGGGAGGGAGGTCAGGTCGGATCCAGTCTGGAGGCAGGGGGGAGGGGGAGCGGGTGTCAGGTCTGGTCCGGGGGCGGGGGGGTGGGGGGAGCGGGTGTCGGGTCTGGTCCGGGGGGGGGCGGCGGGTGTCGGGTCCGGTCCGGGGGCAGGGGGCGGGGGGGGTGGGAAGCGGGTGTCGGGTCCGGTCCGGAGGCGGGAAGCAGGAGTCGAGTTGGGTCGGGAGGAAGCAGGAGCTGGCCGTGGGAGGAGCCTTATTCACGCAGCCCCAGTGAGGCCATTCGGCCAGGGCTAGGGGCTGCGTGCTTCGGGCCCCTCCCACACTGTTTCGGGCGCCTGGAGCTACTGCACTTGCGTGCCCACTGCAGCGCGCATGTGCAGAGGTCCCGGCACTGTTTTCGGCGCAGGGACCTGCCTCCGCCCCCTACAGCTCCTGCTGCGCTGCGCCAAGGGCCAGAGGACCTGCAGGGAGGTGGAGAATCTGGAAGTTTTTTTTAGGCGCACTTTGTGGCGCGAAAAACGGGCGTCCAGGTCGGGACTGCGCCGTTCTAGGCGCGGCTCGAAACTTGGGCCCAATATACCTTCAGGATTTTCTATTCCAGGAGTAATACTTAGGAAGGGTGGCTGACAGTTATTATTATAATTTGGCTGGTACCATCCCTGGAAGGTTGTAATTTTATACCCTGCTGACCTCCATTCTGTTAGATCCTCCGTTTCTGACATCGTGGTTAGGTTTGTCCTATTTTGCACTATCAACCATTCTACCATTTCTGATTCGTTAAAGGGGACAGATCTTAGGGGAATACTCCCTTCGGAGTGGACAGGTACATGGGAACAAATCCAACAACTAGACAAGTTTCTTTCTTGAGCATACTTATGACTCAGTGCCATAAATACATTTACCTGCAGTTCCCTTCGTTTGCGTGTCTGTACCCCTGGTATAATCAATAATGCAAAGTAAAACCCTGTCAAGCCCAGCACCATCAGTCCCCATAGTCCGTACAGTTCCTTATTCAGTCTTCCTTTTTCTGTTCCTCTGGTTCCTTCTTCCCTTCCTCCTGGTCGGGTGCCCTTTTGCAATGAGATGCATGGATCCATGTTGGTCTTTCCTTTACCTTGATTGCAGTATTAGTCGCCAGCAAGACCTGGTATGGTCCTTCAAATCTTGGTTGTAGACTGCTTTTTCTTTTGAAGATTTTGATGTAAATGAATTCCCCGGGCTCCAGGTTATGACACTTCCCTTCCGTTGGCTTGACTTGAGCTTCTTTTACCTGCGAATGAAAGCTGGAAATATATTTTGTGGATGTCCATTTGTTTTGCAGTAAATGGTGCAGTAAATGGTAGTCATTGGGGACGTCCCATAAATATCTCATGCGGTGACAGACCTGTTATTCTGTTGGTTGCAGATCGCATTACCATCAAGGCTAAGGGCAGCAGTTCTATCCATTTCAGTCCAGTGTCATTACATAATTTTGCCAGCTTATTTTTAAGCATTCCATTATATCTTTCAACAAGTCCAGCTGATTGTGGATGATAACTGCAATGAAAATGTTGGTTAATCTGTAAAGTTTTACACATTTCTCTTATAACAGTTCCCGTGAAATGTGACCCGTTATCACTAGAAAGCTTAGCAGGGATTCTGAAGCGCGGTACGATTTCCTTTCACAAACATTTAGCAACAGTAATGGCATCGGCCTTTTTACATGGAAAGGCTTCAATCCATCTAGAGAACACATCTACAATAACTAATACATACTTGAATCCCATACACATAGGTAATTCAATAAAATTCATTTGTAAATGTACAAAAGGCCCCATTGGATTTGGGTGGGAGGCAGATTCTACTTTTTCCGTCTTACCCGGATTCATTGTCTGACAGTAAAACACAATTTTCCCAGATTTGTTTTGCAATTGCCAAAATACCTGGTGCATACCAAGTTGCCAAAATATAATCTGCCAAAATATAATCTGCCATCCCCCCTTTGCCCGCATGTGTGAATGTATGAACTCATCGGACAATCCATGGAAGTAAAGATTTGGGCACCACCACGCGGCCGTCATGGTGAACCCATATTCCTTCTGGATTTTTATAACATTGATCCTTCGTCCAGGTCAACACCTCCTCCGTACTGGCCTGTGTCTGAAAGGCCAGCACATCATTAATAGTGGGTGGCGGGTCTGCCTTAGTGGGAACAATGACACCTGCATTCCCCCTTTTGACAGAGCTGCTGACTTAGCTGCATTATCAGCTCTGGCGTTCCCAAGTGCCACCTCATTCAACTGGCCTGTATGTGCTTGGCATTTGATATTGGCAAGTTTCAAGAGGCATTGAATGGCTCGCAGGATATTTTCCACTTGTTATACATTTTTGATAGTGGTTCCTGAAGAAGTCAGGTACCCGCGAAGTTTCCAAATTTGTCCATAGTCATGTGATACCCCAAAAGCATACCTGGAGTAGGTGTAGATCTTAACTGTTTGTCCTTCAGCCAGAATACAGGCTCGAGTTAACGCAAACAATTCGGCTTGTTGGGCTGAAAAGGAGTTTGGAAGAGAGGCTGTTTCAACAACACTAAACTGGGTCACAATTTCATAAGCCGCTCTAGGTTGGCCCCTATCAATTCGTAAGGCTGATCCGTCAACATAGTACACTAGACCAGGGTTACACACATTGGTACATCTGTTAAATTAATACGTGGTTTAGTCACCAATTCGGTTACCATTGGGGTTCACCGTCTTCTTCCGTGGGGAGTAGAATGGCTGGATTTAAGGTAGTACATCTTTTAATGATAAGATTCGGATTTGATAACAGTTCAACTTCATATTTAGCGGTTCTTGCAGAAGTTAGGTGTTGGGTGGCACATTTAGTAAGTAAAATCTCGACAGAGTGTGGGATGTATAGAATGGTTTGATGATTTAGAGTTATTGTCTGAGCCTGTTGTATAGCGTAATAAGCTGCTGCCAACGAAGGAAGACATCCTGGTAGTCTGCGTGCCACTGGGTCTAGTTGGGCACTGAAATATGCTACCGATCGCTGCCTGTCCCCATGTAACTGATTCAAAACAGATTGTGCAAAACCCGACTTGTGATGAACAAATAAGTTGAATGTTTTAGTGTAATCTGGTAATTCCAAGGTTGGTGCTGAAGTGAGGGACTGCTTAAGATTCTGGAAAGCATTCTGGGATACTTCATTCCAAATCCTTCTTTAAGCATTGTGAGAATATAGTAAATTCATTCACAGTTCGTAGGTCTTGGACAAACCTCCATTTGTCACTATTGGGCTTCTGAACCGGAAAAGTCGGTGCGTTACACGGACTTCTCATTTATGCTTATAGTGATTCACAGATCACAGAATGCAAAGTACTTGTTTTATAATTTTATTAAAAGGCTTCCAAACCCAAGATTTTTCCAATACACCCAAAATGTTTATCAAGGAGAATCGCCTGAAATATCTCAAAATCCCAATTCAAATATTGTACTGCCAATCTTTTATTTAGAAATCTTCTTACTGAGCTAGAAGCTTTCGCATCAAGGTTTTACACAAAGGACAATGGGAGTATATTCCCCCAGCCTGCAGCCTCGAGAGACTCACGCAGGCTTCTTTTTTTTTTAAAGGGCATTACAACTTCCCTTCCCCGTTCTTTATCTCACTCCTAGACTAAATTTATGTCTTTCAACCCAATTTAATCAATGATTGCGGGTCTTCTTTTGACAAGTAAGTGACCATGTCTCAACAAACCTATCCTTTGTGCATTTCCTAGCTCCGTAACTTCTCATCCGAATAAACCCACACCTGCGTTTCTAACTTAAAATGTCTTAAACTTCCCACATACAGGACAACACTACGAAGGGTTAAAAAACCTTCACTCTGGTTGAAAAAGTGGGTGGAGCTAAAACAAACAGACAGTTCCACCACCTTTCCAAACAGGCTTTCAGACACATGAAAAATTCCGCAGTCAAAAAAAAAACACACAAGTGCCCTCATTCAAAGACAGACATTCAAAAAGTCTCTCTTCATTCAACAAAGCTTATTGTTTGGCCAGCTCTATATTTGGATCCACACGTCACTATCAGGTTCTTTTTTTTTTCTTACATATTGATTTACTTCCTCTGTTAATTTTACGTGGGCTTGAAGAATCGGAACCCAGGCCTTTTCTATTATTTTTTTTAACCTTCTTCTACCTGGGTCTCTGTTTATAAGACACTCCTCTAGACATGTTGTTCTCTCTAAATTAAATGAACCATCAGGTGGAAATGGCCTGATTTCACCCTTCGTCCACTTTGCCCATTTTTCTTTGGGTGGTCAATTGAAGACTGACCACAATTCTGGAGCATAAAATAGGCTGATATGCCCTTTGGTGGTGTTTTACTTGCTCCGGCACCCATTTTGGATGATTAAGATTTTCCAAAGTTTCTGATCTCACAATCCTTTCAGCCAACTGAGTTCTCTATGCCCACTTCTCCTGGCCGTCACGTGGCCTGAAAAGGCTCTTAATTCGGGTTCGGTCTGGGTGTGTGAGAGATGTTGGCATGAATCAACCGTAGTTGATCAATCAGTTACTGTTTCTTTTCTCAATCAATTCTTGTTTTCCCGAATCACAATTTTCCCTAGTGACTCATCCCGTTTCCTTAATTGCAATGTCGCATAAAGGTATTGAACACAACAGTATAACAAGGACAACTAGGACAAACAATATTCATGCGAGTATACAAATCATAACCTAAATTTCTATCTAAACAAATAATCAATTCTCAGTCTGCATTGTACGCCACTACAGACCGAGTCCTTAACTTATCCTAATAAAACTTATAAAACTTATGGTTCCATTACCTTAACTCTTATCACATAAGAACTGTCGATCGATTAGTGCTTTTTTCCCCCCTAATCTTATCACATAAGAACCGTTTTCCTAATAGCGCTCTTTTTTTTTTCTTTCCTTCCCTAATGAAAATTTCCCTGGGCTGTTTCAAGATATTTCTAGGATCAGATCCTTTCTGCCTGCCAGCTGAGAAAGAAATGATCACAAACATAACTTTAGCTTTCAAATGTCGAGTCTCGTAGATTGCAGTACCTCCCCTGTGGACAACAGATTACATATTCGATTCAACAGTGAAAAAACCTCTTTTGAGCAAAAGGCTCACCTTATTCTGGCCAGTGAAGCCCTTCACTGAAGGGGCACTATGCCCGCATTCATTTTACTCACAGGGTAGAGAGTAAGCGATCTCAGTGGAACCTCCAAGAAGTAACTGTCAAAATCTCGACTCACAATATACGACTCAGACACCTTCAGCTCCGGCAGAAGTTTCTTTAATTTTACTTGCAGCAAGGGAAAAATCTCACCTAGTCAAAGGCTAAGTGGAGACCTCTGAAATGGTACAATTTCACGAGATATTTATACAGTAAAAACCCAAGTTATGGCCTCTTCCTGTGTATTGGCTCTGTCTTGCAGTCAGTGAATACAGATAAAGAGTTAATTACTACATCCTTGTCCTGACATGGTTTCCAAATGTTTCCTTTGTCAGGGTTATTAGTTGGCCAGTCAGCCATTACTCGATGAGAGTGTGGTAATGAGCTATTACCGGCATGGCATTGTGTCAGGATTGTCCAGTTTCCTGGTCAGTTATCTTTTTGCATGAAATGGATGAGGTCTGTACAAGAGATACTGGCTGGTGGTTTGAATATCACAAAAAACGGGGGTGCGGAGTGGAACTGGTGTTGTATGGACAATAGGAGAGCACCATGGGTGGTACTTGTCTCAGCAGGACTTGTCTCCAAGCTGTCTGGTGGCTATTGATTAGTTATCAGCTGTTTCATGCCTGGTTTAGCTGTTTATGCAAACAGACTGTCCGTTGCAAAAATTTCTGGAAGGACCAGGACTCCATTTTGTTTTATATCAAAAAGGGTACAAAATACAGTGTGATACAGCTTAGATAAAAAATATATTTCCACATAGGCTAGAGTCCCACCCCATTCTTTCCCCTTCATCTTGCCATTGCCTGGCGAAGGTGATCGATATGCCTGCGGGACAAATACTCTCTGACCCCCACATGCAAACATAAATTCCTTGTTCAGATTCCCACCATTTGTCCCAATACACTTTTACTCCTCCCGTGTCCCCGAGATGGTGCGGTACGTATCATTACCGAGTCTTTCCCAGTCCGATTCTTGGTCCCATGCGTCCTTGCTGAATTTTCTGAGCCACCACCATCTTCCCAGGGGAATGTTCCCTTTGCTAGTCAAACATACACATTTTCCCTCTGTAACACTGACTCGGGCAGCGATGATCCATATCCGGGGGCATGGAACTGAGGCCTCCCCGTAGGTAAAACCTTCCTGGCTGGAGTAGCGGGTAGAATTAGGTCCCAGCCACTCTGACCATCTTCCCTCGTGGGCATAAACGGCGAGTTCTTCCACGTCTCGGGGACCACCCCCGGCAGTTACAATCAGTGCTCTCCCTCCTGAACACCCGTAAATGAGGGATTCTTCCACGTCTCCTCGGTCACCGCTGCTCATCCTTATCAGGGCGAGCAGGAACAGGATCCTTCTCATGCTGTCCTCTTTCCTGTAGGGGCACATAAAACAGATTGTCTAGCCCTGAGAAAGTTCTCTGGCTTGACAAAGGTGACTGAGTTCCAAGTTGGGCTCATAGTCTTTAATTGACTGGCTGTCTTACTCAGTTCCTTGTGGACTGATTGCTTTTAACTTTATCTCACAATCGTTCTGCTTGTTATCTTCCTTAATAGTCATACCGGTAGATTCCTCTTACTCCCAGGGATTACCCGGCCTGTGCTTCTTTTAACAGCTGTATAGGTAGATACTTTTCCTTACCCCAGTTAACTAATACATATATACTTATCATTACACAGATAAATCTTACACTATTCTAAACTTATTCACTAAACATACTTTAATTCATATTGTTAAACATCCTTAAATTCACATCGCTATATATGTACATCTGCCACCCGTCTCCAGGTGGCCAGGTTAATTCCTGCCTTCTCTCTTTCTTCTTCTCCCGCTGGGTGTCAAGCGAGTTAGGTGATAGGTCGGTCTGCACCGTCTAACCCCAAGTACCCTGACCGGACGTGGGTTTGAGTCCCACACTATCGGGGGAACGTCCCCTCCGGAGCACACCGCTCCTTTGTGGGTGGCTGCCTGGTTCGTTTCTTCCCCTGGGGGTTCTGCCTGGTTGAGAGCGATGGGCTGGGGACTCTCACTTGGTGGCTGGTCCACCGCTATCTCTTCTGGGGTCCCTTGTTGCCCGAGGCTACCGGCTGGGTGTCCCTGCTCGCGGGCTGGTCTCTGACCTTAGGTGCCCTTTTGCAGCTGGTCCCTCTCCCGGGGCTGAACCATTCAAATTGGGGCGCTGGTGACCACGGTGTCTTTGGCCGTGGTGTGCGGGGAGACCTTCTTAAGGCTCTGGCTGCTGGAGGTGCATCCGAGTCCCAAATGATTGGGGGGAACAGCTCCTCTGGTAACACTGTCCACCGCCCCTCTAGGTACACTCTGTGGGTCTGCCATGTCCCCTGTGGGATTTCCACAGTCGGGGGCTGTTGGCTGGGGGTCCCTGTCTTTAGTGCGGTTTACAGGTTTTGGCTGTCCCTTACGTTTAGCTGCCCCTGGGTTGAAAAGTTTGCACTGATTTATGTGGAACCACTTTGCTCGGGAGGGCAATTTTATGGCATACACCATGGGGCTTGCCTTGTCGACAATATGGTACAGTCCCATGTACAGTGCCTCAAAGACACCTACTCTAGCGTAGTTTCTCACCATAACCTGGTCCCCTATCTCCCACTCATGGTGCTTGCGGGGTTCTTGCAGCAGTCAGTTGCTCCGATGCTGGTTCCCCATGTTATCAGCAGCTTGCCAGTGAATCTGCTTGAGGTGTTCAAACAGATTCTTGACAAAGCTATCCCGGTTCACCTCTCTGAGCTGACCTTCCGTGAGCACCGGGGCTAGGACATAGGTGGGAGTTCGCATGGCCCTACCAGTCATGAGCTCGTGTGGGGAATACCCCGTGCTCTTTGACTGGCTACCCCAGATCCCCATTAGGACCAGAGGTAAGACCTCTACCCATTTTTGGGGTGAGTCTCCCGTCTCCTTCCGCAGCCTTTCTTTAATGGTACAGTTTAAATGCTCCACAATACCTGATGACTGTGGATTGTGGGCAACATGCCATTTCCCTTGAATGCCGAGCACATTAAGGGTTGCCTGCATTACCTGACCTGTGAAGTGGCTCCCCTGGTCAGACTCTACATACTGTGGTAGTCCCCACCAAGAGAATACCTCTTTCACAAGGATCCTAGCCGTTCCTAAAGCAGTGGCTGTTCAGCATGGGAAGGCTTCAACCCATTTGGAGAACACATCCACTAGGACTAGGCAGTACTTTTAGCCTTCCTGGGTGGTGGGTAGGGGCCCGATGTAGCCAATCTGAATCGACTGCCATGATCCCTCTAACCTCCTGATGTGTCCCATAGACACCTTCCTTTTCTGGGGGTCAGGGTTGTTAGCAGCACACACTAGGCAATCGGCGCAGAACTCGCGGACATCCTCCCTGAGTCTCGGCCACCACCCTGCCTGTTCCACCCGTTGCCAGGTGGTCTCAGGTCTGGGGTGCCCTGCTCCTGGGCCAATTGGAGGAATTCCCTCCTGTGTTGCTGTGGCACCACTCATTGCTCTCCCCTGAACAGCATGCCTTCTTTAATGGTCATGGCTGCTGCGCCGTATGGTCCTTCTACCTTTTCTCCCTTGGTTAGCGCGTTTAAAAAAGTTCTTAGGACTGGATCCTGGTTATGAACTGTTTTCAGGTCCGGGGCTAATACTACCCCTGCCCTGCCTGCCGTTCCTACCCTGCCCCTAACTTCCGCTATGGGGTCTAGGGCATATGGATCCCAAAACTTCCCTGTGCGAGCACCCTCCTTAGCCAGCACGTCTGCCTGCTGGTTTCCCTGACTTCGAGGTTCAGCGGTCGAGTGGGCTTTCACCTTGTGAATGTAAATCTCCCTTTCCTCCCCTATGGCCATCATGATCTTTTCCAGCAGGGGCTTGATTGCCAAAGGTCTCCCGTCGGCTGAGATATACCCCCGACGGGACCAGATGGCCGGGTACTCCGTACACGAGTTGCATGTAAACATACTGTCCGAGCAAATCGTGTGCGGGGTAGGGAATTTCTCGGGGTGTGTGACCTCATATAGCACCGCGGACAATTCGGCATGCTGGGCGCTCATGGTGCTGGGGAGTTTAATAGCCAGGGCAATGTTCACCTCTGGGTCATAGACTCCGCACCCTGTGAGTCGTTCACCAGCAGTTACTGTGCTCGAACCGTCCACATAGATTTCGCAGCCCGTGGGGTGCATGCCAGCCCGAAAACCTACATTGACTTCCCATACCCCTTCTACAGAGCACCAGTGGGCTGTCCCCGGGTAGATCATGTTAGTTGCGAGCCTTAGCTCGCAGAGGCCTTTTACCCTTAGGTCCATTTGAGAGAGGAGTAGGGTCCAGCGAGCAATGCGAGCACTGCTCACTGTCCCATCCTTAATCTTCCCAGCCAGGAGCATTTGGGTAGGCATATGGTGGGTGAGGAGTGTGATAGGAGACCCTCCTGTGAAGATTAAAGTTCTCTTCACAGCCCAGTGAGTGGCCAGTAAGTGCCTCTCACCCCTTTTCCACATCGGTGAGTATCCTGGAGGAGTAACCCACCGGTCTCAGCTGGCCGTGCCGTTCCTGCAACAGCACTGCGCTCAGAATGTCTCCACTGGCTACCACCTCCAGGAAAAACTCTCTCCCCTGATCAATCGCTCCTAGGGCCAGTGCGGTCTGCAGCCTTTTCTTCAGTTGTTTAAATGCTGCCTTCCAACCCTCGTCCCAATCCCACTCCATTCCCTTGTGTAGGAGCCGGAGCAGAGGGGCTGCTGTGACAGCATAATCCTCAATGAAGTCTCTGCAGTACCCTGTTAGCCCTAGAAAAGATCTCACTCCCGTTACTGTGTTGGGGGCTGGTAATTCCTGTACTGCCTCTCTTCTGGTCAATGGCTCTTTCCCCAGCGCGCACCGTCAGTCCCAAGAATTTTACTTCCTTTTGGCCGATCTGTGCCTTCTTGGGGTTAACTTTAAAACCTTCCTAAGTAGCTCCAGCAGCTCGGTCAGCAGTGGGCCATGCTCCTCACCCTCATCGGTGAATAGGAGCAGGTCGTCCACATACTGGACCAGCTGCCGGGGTCTGCTAAAACCCTTCAAGCAGTTAGCCATGCATTGATGAAAAATGCTGGGGTTGTTGTGAAAACCCTGGGGCAGGCAGTTCCAAGTGTACTGTTGGCCTTTAAATGTAAAAGCGAACTTGTACTGGTCCTCCCTTCGCAAGGGAATGGACCAAACCCGTTGGAAATATCCAGCACCGTGAAGGTGGTTGCGGATGCTGGGATACTTCCAATGAGGTCGGCGACAGCTGCCACCGTGGGTGCACAGGTGGGGATGTTACGGTTGAGTGCCCGGTAGTCCACCGTGGCTCTCCAGGAATTGTCCGGTTTCTTAACCGGCCACAGTGAGGAGTTCACATGGGTGGCTATCGATCTCAATACCCACTGTTTAACGAAAGAACTCATGGCCGTTTCCATGTCTGCCTCTGCTTCCCTGCTTTTGTGGTCGGGTCATGGGGTCCCCATTCACAATGACCTCGACCCCATTTATTCTCCCACAATCATGTTTGTGAGTGGCAAACGCGGCGAGATGTGCTCGCACAACAGCCTGGTACTCCACTGAAGTGTTACTGACCAGTAGTTCAAGGTCGTAACCCTCCTTTGGCTTCATTGTACACAGGGTCCCCTTTCTCTGTTTCTCTGGGATGACTGCAACCTCACTTTCTTTACCGGTACAGGCTGCCCCCCACAGACAATGGTTTCTTAAATCCACTAGAATCCGGTGACCTATAATAAAGTCGGCTCCCAGGATTCCTTTTCCCTCCTGCTCCCACTTCATCAGGACACATGTCCACTTAGTGTGCAGTGTTCCTAATTGAATGGACAGCGGGATGGAGAATGAGCCAGCCTGTTCATTGCCCATGAATCCCATTAGGATGTACGGGGTCCCGTTTGATAGAGGTGAGGCTGTGGGGTCATCTGCATAGACTATGGTGCATGATGCTCCAGTGTCCAGAAAATGTCCCCTTTACTCTCTCCACCTCCATCTCGACATACGGCCGCTTCCAGGCATCGTACACTAGGGGACACAGGTAGACAGGCTGCGCTGGTTTTAGTCATAAATCTGGGTGAGATAGGCAGATGGTATCACTGTGGCCGTGGCTACCTTCCCCGGACCCATTAGTGCGGTTTGGAGTGCAGCCACTACGGTCTCAAATGTTTGAGGAGAGACCGACGGCTCGGTCTTTTGGGCTGGGACTGTGGGATTCTTTCCTACCCTGTCCTTCCAGGGATTCCTATAGTTTTCCTCCAATGCCCATTCTTCCCGCACCCAAAGCAGTTACTCTTGGTTTCGGAAGGGTTACCCCCTTCCTGGTGCCACTCTTTCTTTCCCTGACTGGGTTTTAACTCATGTACTTTTCCCTTGGGTGGGTGCTCTTCCCCCCTGCAGTTCCGATATGCCATGGTCAGTTGCCTGATCACTGTTTCCTCGGTGGCTTGGGGGTCCCTCGGGTCAAACCAAATCTCTGCTCTGGCTTTGATCCGGGGCAGGCTGTTCGACACTATGCTCCGGAGCCATTGTGCCCGTTCGCCCGATGTAAGGTTTGCCCAGTCGAGAGCCATACTGCAGGCTCGCTGATACACAGGCCACAGCCTGTCAGCGAAAGCCTGAGGGGTTTCTCCCACGAGCTGCACTGTCCTCTCCACTCGGGAGAAGGGACTTCCCTCATTTAGACCCATGGCCTCCAGAACTTCATCCCAGACATCATCATATGTACCCCTGCCCTTTCTGCACTCCGCCGAAAGGGACTGGTACAGCTTGCTGTCCAGGGAGAAAAGGAGCAGTTTTAACTGCTCTGACTCATCACATCCGCTAATCTCGGCTGCCTGTTCCACTTCCATGAAGTGGACGGAGGGGTCTCCCTTATGTGTAAACTTACTCAGGTGGCTTACCATAGCCTCAACTGTTGGGTATTGTGGGGAACCATGAATTGGCGCTCTAGAAACCCCGGTGCTCCACCCACAGGCGCGTTGAACTTTTGATGCCGGACCAGACACATTGGTCCCGGCTCTGACCCTTTCAGTTCTGGCTCACTCTTCTCTCCCTGCTGCCAAACCGAGTTAAACCCTGGTGCCACAGGTGGTGGTGGTCCGTATTCCCTGCCTGCCTGAGCAATTGTCCCTCCCTCCTGCTGCCCAACCGGGTTGTTCCCCAGTGCCACAGTGGGTGACTGAACAGTTTTCTCCTGCTTATGAGGACTTATGAGGCACACCATGCCTCTTGCCATGGACAGAGCGCAGTTTAAACTTTCAATTTGCTGCTGGCAGGGGCCGTGATCTCCCGACTCAAACCCCTTAGTGCTGGTTACTCTGTAGGCTGCCTGGATGTCTTTGACTCTCTCCTCCTGCTCTTTAATTTGTCTATTAAAGCAAGCGTTCTCTTCTTGCAGTATCAATTCATTTTTCTTAGCCTCGGTGACCTGATACTGCATATAATCCAACCGATTCCTGAACTTCTTCCCTGTGTAAAGCCTTTCCTCGTTGTGCTCATGTAACTCTCTCATTAACCTTTCCCCTATGACTGTTTATCCACCAGACTGTTCCTCTGCCTCTCTCAGTTCAGCCCTTAGTTTCTCTACTGTCAAATCTAAGAGTTGGACCTGTTTATGCAGACATACTAGCCAAATTGCCTTTTCCACTGCCTTTTTGTGAGTTTTACCCTCTGTCCACTGGGCTGCAGTGTCCCCTGGATACTCAGCGTGCAAGAGATCGCGTACCAACTTCTTTGTTACATTCACTCTTTTGACCACAAAGGAGGCAATCTTCTCTTCCATTTTACTTCTTTTCTCACAACCAAAGTCTGTCTCCTCACATCCCTTTTGCCACAGTTCCTTCGTGGTCGCCATTATGTAGGGGGTGATGTTTTGGTCAGGTTTCTCTGACTCCTTGGCGTTTTCGAGATGCCCCACACCCTGGATTCGAGACTGTGGACTGATTTGGGTGTTGTGAGAAACTGAGACAGAGTCAGTTGGGTAGGATGCAAAACTGGTTTTATTGTGTTCAAACAGAGTGAAAGGGCATGTTTTTAATAATCACAGTAATCAAGTAAAAATAGGGAGAAATGGCAACTCAAATGCTCTATATTTGGGAAGAACACATAACACACATAACAGATTAAAAGAACACAGTCCTCCCACCTCACAAAATACTTATGCACTAAACCTGGAAGGGGAAAACACACAAGAACATCAACAGGTAGGAACAGTAAGAAAAACCCAACCTCCCAGACCCACTATCTAGCTAGGTTAGAACTCTGGGTTTTCAGGGACCATGCTCACCAATTCCCTTTTGACAGTTCCAACTCCTGGCTTCGCCTTAGTTGTCCTGGTCCTGTTCCAAACTCTGGGGTTCGCCTTAGTTGTCCGGGTTCTGTAGTCTGTACCCCGGACCTCATTGGGGACTTCACCCTACATCACTTCTTCAGTTGGACTGAGTCCGCTGATGCGGTAAGGTGCGTATTGGACTTGTGGGGTCAGTATTCACTTTTCCTTGGTCAAGGTAATCTTAAAAGTTCCGTTAGGTAATGTTTTACCCCTTGGTAGTGTAGGACAGGCTTGTAGAGTGGGAAAATCTTCGGTTTTTCTTCGGTTTTATCGGGTTGGTTCCGGTTGACTGTTTGATTGGTCACAATGGTCCGAAACTTTCTGATAGTCATTTTGAAAGCCTGTTTGCTGTCATGGTGCTGTCCTTCTTAGAGGTTTTAGAGATTCCTTGCGCCGATGTTTCGGGGTCCCACTTTTCGAGGCTGGTGTTCAACTTATGCAACGAGACTGCTACCTTAATAGTGTCTCTAGAAGCACCCCTAACTGCCAGAACAGGCCTTCAATTATACTAAAACAGGTTTTCCTTACCTTTGCGCCAAATCAGTTCTTGGGCTTTGTTTAAACTGTTCTGTCCATTGATTTTTAAATGTCTCCTTTGTCAGTGTTTTTGGTGGGCTAGTCAGTAGTAACTCAATTAGGGTGTGATAATGTGCTATCACTGGTTTTGCATTGTCTTAGGATTGTCCAGTTTCCTGGCCATCTAGTTGGGCCCATGATTTCCATAGTGGTTGATTGGGTAATTGGCTTCTTGCATATTTTGGATGAGTTCTGTAGTTTAGATAATAGCTGGTAACTTGATTATCTCTTCGGGGGTGAATTGGTCTGCATAGTTCCCCCAGACAGTCTGGGATCCTTAATACATGAATTTACTTCACAGAGGTTAGCCCCACCTCCTGTATTTGGTAACTCTTTTTCGCAGCTAAAATGTTGTAGAATCTTAAAATTGATATGCTCCTTCCCATAGATGTTTAGATCTCAGGCTTCTGTAATTTAGATCCATTTTGAATTCTCTTTTCAAAAAGTCCAAACACTGGGGGTGATTTCCATGAGGTTGGCCCCCTTTTGCCTTTTTCTTTTTAAAACTTAGATCACCACTTGAAAAATCCAAAGCTCATTTTTAACAGTCCAAGAGGAGCATTTAATTAATTTTCAGGGAGAGGGACTCCTGGAAATTTTTGGGAACCCTTCAAGATGTCTCAGGTCGGTAACGAATTCCACCACATTCTGGCCCTCTGAGCGAACGTGTGTAAAATCTGTATCTCAAGATGATGATGCCTTTGTCTGGCATAAGGTGGTCCCGTACCAGTGTACACAATTCTTCATACGTCTTCTCTGTTGGACTCACAGGCAGGAGTAGATTCTTTATCAAACCATAAATTTTTGGACCACAAACCGTGAGGAACACCGCCCGGCGCCGATCTATTTCGCCAACCTCCTCCATTTTGTTGGCCATGAAGAACTGCCTCAAATGGCTCACAAAGTCTGCCCAATCTTCTCCTTCCACAAATCATTCCAACAATCCAATTGTGCTCATTTTTGCATGCAAAGGTTCTTGTTGCCTCGTCGCCAAATGTTGTGTATGCAATAACTGTTAGACTGAGTTCTGTTTAACGCCAAGAGGTATGACCTTGGCTCTGCTTTCTTAAAGCCCAAAGTGACTAATATACAAAATGGCTGGCCTCTTATACTTGGGCTGAACACACGTGCCTGCAGTTCAATGGCCTCCAACAGTGACGCCATCTAGTGGCTAGTGATCCCAAAAGTACATACATGACATTTAGTATGCAGGTACAGCAAGTGATCAGGAAGGCCAGTGGAATCTTGGCCTTTATTGCAAAGGGGATGAAGTATAAAAGAAGAGAAGTCTTGCTACAGTTGAACAGGGTATTGGTGAGGTCACACCTGGAATACTGCATGCGGTTTTGGTTTCCATATTTACGAAAGGATATACTTGTTTTGGAGAAGATTCACAAGGTTGATTCCAGAGATGAGGGGGTTGACTTATGAGGAAAGATTGAGTAGGTTGAGCCTCCACTCATTGGAATTCAGAAGAATGAGAGGTGATCTTATCAAAATGTATAAGATTATGAGGGGGCTTGACAAGGTGGATGCAGAGAGGAAGTTGCCACTGATGGGGGCGACTAGAACTAGAGGGCAAAATCTTAGAATAAGGGGCCACCCATTTAAAATTGAGATGAGGAGAAATTTCTTCTCTCAGACGGTTGTGGATCTGTGGAATTCACTGCCTCAGAGAGCTGTGGAAGCTGGGACATTGAATACATTTAAGACAGAAATAGACAGTTTCTTGAATGATAAGGGAATAAGGGGTTATGGAGAGCGGGCAGGGAAATGGACCTGAGTCCATGATCAGATCAGCCAAGATTGTATTAAATGGCGGAGCAGGCTCAAAGGGTCATATGGCCTTCTCCTTCTCCTATTTCTTATGTTCTTATGTTTATATAGCGCCTTCCACGATCACAGGACATCCCACAGAGCTTTATAGCCAATGAAGTGTAGTCACTGTTGTAATGTAGGAAACCCGACAGTTAATTGCGCACAGCAAGCTCCCACAAACAGCAATGTGATAATGACCAGATAATCTGTTTTAGTGATGTTGATTGAGGGATAAATATTGGCCAGGACACCAGGGATAATAGGGAACAAAGAAATGGTAGACCAGTTGAACAAATACTTTGGTTCTGTCTTCACGAAGGAAGACACAATTAACCTTCCGGAAATATTAGGGTACCGAGGGTTTAAAGAGAAGAAGGAACTGAAGTAAATCCTTATTAATCAGGAAATTGTGTTAGGGAAATTGATGGGATTGAAGGCCGATAAATCCCCAGGGCCTGATAATCTGCATCCCAGAGTACTTAAGGAAGTGGCCCTAGAAATAGTGGATGCATTGGTGATCATTTTCCAACAGTCTATCGACTCTGGATCAGTTCCTATGGACTGGAGGGTAGCTAACGTAACACCACTTTTTAAAAAAGGAGGGAGAGAGAAAACGGGTAATTATAGGCTGATTAGCCTGACATCAGTAGTGGGGAAAATGTTGGAATCAATTATTAAAGATGAAATAGCAGCACATTTGAAAAGCAGTGACAGGATCGGTCCAAGTCAGCATGGATTTATGAAAGGGAAACCATGCTTGACAAATCTTCTAGAATTTTTTGAGGATGTAACTAGCAGAGTGGACAAGGGAGAACCAGTGGATGTGGTGTATTTGGACTTTCAAAAGGCTTTTGACAAGGTCCCACACAAGAGATTGGTGTGCAAAATCAAAGCACGTGGTATTGGGGGTAATGTACTGATGTGGATAGAGAACTGGGAACTGGTTGGCAGACAGGAAGCAGAGAGTCGGGATAAACGGGTCCTTATTGGAATGGCAGGCAGTGACTAGTGGGGTGCCGCAGGGCTCAGTGCTGGGACCCCAGCTATTTACAATATACATTAATGATTTAGATGAAGGAATTGAGTGTAATATCACCAAGTTTGCAGATAACACTAAACTGGGTGGCGGTGTGAGCTGTGAGGAGGATGCTAAGTGGCTGCAGGGTGACTTGGACAAGTTAGGTGAGTGGGCAAATGCATGGCAGATACAGTATAATGTGGATAAATGTGAGGTTATCCACTTTGGTGGCAAAAACATGAAGGCAGAATATTATCTGAATGGTGGCAGATTAGGAAAAGGGGAGGTGCAACGAGACCTGGGTGTCATGGTAAATCAGTCAATGAAAGTTGGCATGCAGGTACAGCAGGCGGTGAAGAAGGCAAATGGTATATTGGCCTTCATAGCTAAGGGATTTGAGTATAGGAGCAGGGAGGTCTTACTGCAGTTGTATAGGGCCTTGATGAGGCCTCACCTGGAATATTTTGTTGAGTTTTGGTCTCCTAATCTGGGGAAGGACGTTCTTTATATTGCGGGAGTGCAGCGAAGGTTCACCAGACTGATTCCCGGGATGGCAGGATTGACATATGAGGAGAGACTGGATCGACTGGGCCTATATTCACTGGAGTTTAGAAGGATGAGAGGGGATCTCATAGAAACATATAAAATTCTGACGGGACTGGACAGGTTAGATGCAGGAAGAATGTTCCCGATGTTGGGGAAGTCCAGAACCAGGGGACACAATCTAAGGATAAGGGGTAAGCCATTTAGGATTGAGATGAGGAGAGACTTCTTCACTCAGAGAGTTATTAACCTGTGGAATTCTCTACCGCAGAGAGTTGGATATATTCAAGAGAGAGTTAGATATGGCCCTTACAGCTAAAAGGATCAAGGGGTATGGAGAGAAAGCAGGAAAGGGGTACCGAGGTGAATGATTAGCCATGATCTTACTGAATGGTGGTGCAGGCTCGAAGGGCCGTTTGGCCTACTCCTGTACCTATTTTCTATGTTTCTATGCTCTGCTTCAAAATAATGATATGGGATCGTTTGCATCCTCCTGAGTGAGCAGACGGGGCCTCGGTTTAATGTCGCATCCAAAAGGCGGCACCTCCGACACTGCAGCTCTCCCTCAGCACTGCACTGGAGTGTCAACCTGGAATTTTGTGCTCAAGTCTCTGGAGTGGGACTTGAACCAACAGCTTCATAACTCAGAGGCTGGAGTGCTACCCACTGAGCCAAGCCTGACACGTGAGGGCCATCAGCTGTCTTCGCCACACTCGTTCCCTAAATCTTAAGGTTGCCAACCCTCCAGGATTGTCCTGGAATCTTCAGGAATTAAAAGTTAACCTCCAGAGTGCTGCTGCAAGCAACCCAGGAGAAAAATCAATGCGGCATATCGTTTTCTTTGAACAATTTTGTTTATTCGTGATAAGAATATTGGAGATGGGGAATAAAAGGCTTATAGATTGGGCGGGGCAGTTGGAAGCAGGAGTTCATGTGATGAACCTCCAGGAATTGGCCCCACCAGAGTTGGCAACCCAAACAAACACCCCTCCACCTCCGCCTCCCCCCACCCTGTGTCCTTTCCCCCTCTTTGTAATATTGCTCCTTAAAGCACATATCTTTATCCTGCCTTTGGTCAGCACTCCTGACCCTTCAATCATTGCTGAGCCTCGAGTCATTTTCTTTTCATTGCTATGACGCGCTTTGGGATGTTTTATTACATTAAAAACACAAAAAAGGACATGTTTTTGCAGAAATAGTGAGTTGAATTATTCAAATATTATCCAACAAAATGTAGTGTATACACTGAATCCTACCTTAGAAACAACCTGCCCATAGCAACCAAAAACCTAATACCCACAAGCGATTAAGATTCAGTCGCAACCTTCTCAGTGGTTGTTATGGTTACGAGTTGTTATATTTTTAATCTTTTCAATATAGTTGTGAATGCACTGCTTCTCTGATGTATACTGTCATGGCTATTTATATTTTGTGCACAAATCTGATTAAAAACCTGGTCCAAGAGGTAGGTTTTAAGCAGTGTCTTAAAGGAGGAGAGGTAGAGAGGCGGAGAGGTTTAGGGAGGGAATTCCAGAGCTTAGGGCTTAGGCAGCTGAAGGCACGGCCGCCAATGGTGGAGCGATTAAAATCGGGGATGCACAAGAGGAGGAGCACAAAGATCTCTGAGTTTTGTAGGGATGGGGGAGGTTACAGATAGAGGGAGGGGCGAGGCCATGGAGGGATTTGCAAACAAGGATGAGGATTTTAATGAGGGATTGTCGGACTGGGAGTCAGTGTAGGTCAGGAAACTTAGAGAGATGCTGGGCCTGCTTTGCGGTCTGGGAGAGAGGGGTGGGGCAGTGATTATAGGGGTGAGCAAATGGATGATGATCTAGCTGTTGGTCCGGCTGAGACCAGGAGGCGGGTATGATGTGTGTGGACATTGAGTCCAAGAAAAGATTCCACATCCAGCTTGAGGCTCGGCGAGGCTGAGCTCTGGATTAGGAACCCAAAACTCTGCAAGGCAGATGGAGGAGAATCAATATATCGGGAAGGAGTTGGAACAGGAGGTGGGAACTGTGACCCTCCATTCCCCCTCCCCACACTTCCGTCCCAATTCCTCCACTCCCATTCTCCTTCATCCACATTGCTCCTCATTCCCTTCCTCTCTATTCTCTATGTAACTTTAACCCTAACCCTCCCTTCATTCTCTCGTCCCTTCTTCCCCTTACTTCCCCCTCATTCCCCCTAAGTCCCTCACCATCATTCATTCTATCTCTGACCTTCATTCCTCTTCCCGCTACCTCCCATCCCCTTCTATTCCCACTTCCGCCTCTCTCCCCACTCCCCCAAATTCTTCACCCCTCTACTTCCACCTCTCCTTTTCCTGCTCCCTTCCACTCTCACTACTCCCCCTTGCCTCGCACCCCCTCCACAATCTGCCACGCCACGCCCCATTCCTTCCCAAACCCTCCCCATTATGCTTTATGCTGCTCTCTTCTAACCCCTTTCCTCCACCGATCATTCCCCCACTCCCTTCCCTACCATTGCCCTCCCCATCATTTCCCCAACACCATTGCCCCATTTACCATCATTCCCTCTTCTCCCACCATTGTCCAATGACCCTGGCCATCATTATCCCATTCTCCTCATTGCATTCCCCATCACTCACTGCCCCATTGTTCCCTCATCATTTCCCTCCACAAGTATTACCTCCCCACATTACCGCATCATCCTACCACCCCATTGCCCCCACTCCCTTTCCCATTTCATCTCATTTGAAGCAACCGGAATTTGCGTGTAGTGCTGGCGGAAGTGATGAGCCGGTTTTCAAAGGGACTGGCGCTTCGTGTCGGTGAGAGAAGGGAGCGGCGGAGGGCGCGGGGTAGTCCGGGGAGGCAGCGCGGGGGGAGGGAGAGCGGCGATTCGGATTAGGGAGCGAGAGACCGGGCCGGGAGTTGGAGGCCGCAGTGCGGGCCGTCCCTCCCGGGGCCTCGGGCTGCTCTCGCCCAGTGAAGCCTGTGGCCTGCGCTCAGCGCTGGGCCGCGGCTCCCCGACAGCCCGGGCCCACAGCTCCCGTCCCTCCCGGGGGCTCGGTACCGGGGCAGGCGTGGTCAGGCCCGCGTGGCTAGCTCAGGCACCCGCTCCCTGTTGGAGCTGTTACTCCTCCTGCTGCTTATTAAAGCCGCAAGAAACTGCTTAAATATGTTTCCCAGACATTCATCGTGGATATTCTGCCCTGGTCTGATCACCGAGTGCATCTCCCCCGGCAAATGACAAATTACATCGTTGTACATTGATGCCTGCCCCAAAAGGAAAGACTTGCATTTATATAGCGCCCTTCTCGACCACCAGACGTCTCAAGACACTTTACCAATGTAGTACTTATGAAATGTAGTCATTGCAACAGGAGTAGGCCATGCAGTGATCTGCGACCTAACTCCATATACCCACCTTTGCCCCACATCCCTTAATACCTTTGGATAACAAAAAGCTATCACTCTTGAAATTTTAAAATGAACAATTGACCTAGCATATATTGCCATTTGCAAAAGAGAGTTCCAAACTTCTACCACTCTTTGTGTGTAATTTCACTCCTGAAAGGACTGGCTCTAATTTTTAGGCTATGCCCCCTATTCCTCGAATCCCCAACCAGCGGAAATAGTTTATCTACCTTATCTGTTTCCCTTAATAACACGAAACTTCGATCAGATCACCCCTTAACCGTCTAAATTCTAGGGAATACAATCCTAATTTGTGTAATCCTTGTAATCTAACCCTTGAAGTCAGTGCTGTAATTTGCACACAGCAAGATACTACAAACAGCAATGTGGTAGTGACCAGATAATCTGTGTTTTTGTTATGTTGATTGAGGGAGCAGTGTTGGCCAGGACACCGGGGATAACTCCCTTGCTTTTCGAAATAGTGCCCATGGGATAGTTTACGTCCACCTGAGGGGGCAGATGGGGGCCTCGGTTTAATGTCTCATCTGAGCTATGGCACTGCTGATAGTGGAGCATTCCCTCAGTACTGCGCTGGAGTGTCAGCCTGGATTTTTGTGCTCAAGTGTCTGGAGTGGGAGTTGAACGCACACCCTTCTGATTTAGAGGCGAGAGTGCTACCCACTGAGCCACAGATGGCACTACAAACGGGAAATGCTGGAAATACTCAGCAGGTCAGGCAGCATCTGTGGGGAGAAAGAAATAGAGTTAACGTTTCAAGTCGATGACATTTCATCAGAACTGGACGGTGTTGGAGATTTAACAGCTTTTAAGCAAGTCTGGAGCAAGAGAAAAGGGGACAGGCAAAGAACAAATGGGAAAGGTCTGTGATAAGGTGGAAGGCAGGTGTGATTTAATGACAAAGGGGGTGATGGGACAAATAAAGAGTCAGAATGGGTCCAGAGGAGCTGTAAATGGTTAGAGCGGAATAGCAAAGGAAGGGAGAAACGTGGAGAGTCTGGCAAAGCAGTGAGGGTTGCCATGGACTGGGTATGCGGTGGAGGAAAGGCAGGTTGACCCCAGGGGTGCAGACCACCCTGCTGGCTGTGTACCGATGTGGGGGATCCCCACCCCAAGAACCAGCCCACACCTGCTCTCCTAACACCCGCTTTTACTTTTGTCACAAACAGTTTGCCCTGTTATAACAAGTAGCCCCTCTTTGCGGGTACTTGTATAAGAGGTTCTCAAATTCTTCCTTGTGGGATACCTGTGCAAATGTTGACAGACCGTTGAAACTTTCTGCTCTCGTTTCTGAAAGAGTATAAGCCACCCTAAGTGCGTTTGTGGCATAAATTGTTTTTTAGTGTTCGCAACATGAGCCCAGTTTGAAAGCTTATGCTGTATAATACTTTATTGAAATAGTCCTGGGTGAGCAGGATTGTTCAGTTGCTCAGATGATAATTTCCAGATACAGGTACTATATTTCGACATAAGTACAAAGACACAAACTGGTTTTGTATCAAACCATTATATTATCGTATTGTACAGCGTGGGTCACTGTTGCAGATGAGCCCCAGTCTGTGACCTCCCGTGTGAACAAATCTTTCAGGTGTGGATACTGATGCTTTTTTTTTTAATCTGGCAGGGTAGGACCACAGTAATAACAGAAACAGGTTAATATATCTGCTGGTGTAGAAGGAGGAGAGAATGCCAATTCGCGCCTACTGTACAATTTGTTCTGATTACTTTGATAATTTCAAGGATGTGGCAGCTATCCATTGCGGACACACTTTTCACAATGAGTGGTGAGTACTGAAAAGCAACTATTTTCACACATTAGCTCTGAGATAAACAGCAGTTCGAAACTGGCAAAGCTCATCAATTACTGGCCCTTGAAATGAGCAGAATGATTGTAGGGTACAGATATAATGTTACAATCTCCATTGTCAGCCTGAAAAGTTGTATTCCACAGATTGGGCTCGAGCTTTCTCTATTATTAAAAAGCTTGTTTATATGTGATGGATGCGGCAATTTAAACTGCCTTTGAACAATCCCATTGCTGAACCATGGCCCATTGATTTTTTTAAAAAAATGAATCACCGCCAAACCAGCGAAGTTCCCTCTAAGCCACACGGAACCTGCTTTTTCAATGTTAAATTTTATGCATGCGCGAAACTGTGACTGGGCCAGGCACCCAAGAAAAAATTGAGTGGAACATTGCCCACCAAGTAGATCAGCAGTTCTGCAATTTTTCCAGGGATGAGCACAGAATAGCTCTGGGGCTTCTTGCTTGCACTTTGTAAGCTCAGTACATACACTGACAGCGTGAGCAACACCAGAGGAGATCCACTAGTAGAGCTTCAATGATATGTTGATAGGGTGAGATCGAGGAGCCTCTTGTGGATTAAAAATATCTTGCAATTGAATTATCCATAATATCAGGACTATCCAGCACTCAAGATTAATCATATCCTCTTGCTTATAGCTTGTACCAGCTGTCTCTAAAAGTGTCCCTATTGCACTACCTGATCGTAATTTGTGAATTAAGAAAGGTGGTTTTGGAGTTGCTTGGAAAAAGTCCATGAATTATAATTGCAGAAAAGTGAATAAATTATATTTGCAACAAAGTTGTTGAGTGCGCTCTTTTCAGGATAGTTTCAAGGGGCCCAAGTTTCCCCAGGAGTTGCTCCGTTTTTTTTTGAACAACTAGATTTTTTTGGAGTAACTTAAAAATCGCAATTCTCCCCATTTAAGTTGCTCCAGTGTAAGTGAGTTTGTTTTTTTTTCAAAAGGGGGCGTTACCAGCCACTTACGCCTGCTTTGGCCATTTAAGCAAGTACTCCAAACTCACTTAGGCCAGCGTAAGTGTACATTCTGAAAAACCTTGCGGTGAATTAAGAAATCAGCACAGGCAGCCAGAGTTGCGGGGGAGGGGGAGGGAATCTTGCAAAGCACTAAACACCTTCACAACAACATTAAAGAAGCATAATTACATTTAAAGCACCAAGCACTAAACAAAGTAGTACATTTGCACCAAGCACTAAACAAAGCACAAAAAGTAATGAGCAATTATTTAACAAATAAAAAATAGCAGGAACCCTGCACCTAAAGCACCAAGACCAAAGTAATAAGCAATCAATCAATCAATCAATAAATAACACATAAAAAATAGAAGTCCTACCTTGGGGAACACAACGGGCCACCGATGAGGGAGCCCATTCGGCCAGGGCTAGGGGTGGCGTGCTCCGTGCCCCTCTCACACAGCCTGCAGAGCGGCACACAGATTCGGGCTGCCAGGAGCTATTGCACATGCGCACACACTCTAGCGCGCATGGTTCGAGGTTAGTGCCGGGACCTGGCACCGCCCCCAATCTACTGGCCAAGCTACGCCACCACCGAGGAGAGGCTGGGGAGCGGCCAGAATCGGGAGGAAGATTTTCGGCGCGCTTGATGCGGACAAAAGGGACGCATCTCAGGTGAGTGCGCCAGAAAAAGAGTTTGGGGAAATTTGGGCCCAAGGTTCCCGCTTCAGTTATATAATGCTTTAAAGCTTTAGCATAATTGTAAGCTATCTTTTAAATTAGTATTGTTCTTGACCAGAAGGATTGTACATAGTGCAGTTTTGGTCCACTGTGTACAGTTATAGTCTCCGTACCTAAGGAATGATATACTTGCCTTGGAAGGGATGCAACGAAGGTTCACTAGATTGATTCCTGGGCTGAGGGGTTGTTCTATGAGGAGAGATTGAGTAAAATGGGCCTATGTTCTCTGAAGTGTAGAAGAATGAGGTGATCTCATTGAAATGTACAACATTCTGAGAGGGCTTGACAGGGCAGATGCTGAAAGGCTGTTTTTACCTTGGCTTGAGAGTCCAGATCTAGTGGGCATAGTCTCATTTAGGACTGAGATGAGAAGGAATTTTTTCATCAGAGGATTAGGAATCTTTGGAATTCTCTGCCAGTGGGCTGTGGATGCTCAGCCATTGAGTACATTCAAGGCTGAGATAGATAGATTTTTAGACTCTAAGGGGTTCAAGGGGATACGGCGGGAAAGTGGAGTTGAGGTGGAAGATCAGCCATGATCATATTGAATGGTGGAGCAGGCACGAGGGGCCATAGGGCCTACTTCTAATTCTTATGAGAAGGGACCAAGCATACCGTGTAGAATACAATACTCTATTTTTTTTTTTAAAAGAACAGGGTGTACTGTCTGAAACCTTTTAATTGTTTCCTGCGGCACTTTAAGTATTGGAATTATTTCATTCTATGTGAGAGTGAGTCATTTGATTTAAAATCATGCTTATTTGCTGCTTAATTGTTCACTAACTTTTTTTTTGCCTCTTACAGTCTTGCTCAGTGGTTTCACAGTGCTCCATCTCGGACCTGCCCTCAGTGTAGAATACAGGTACTGTAATCGTATTAACAAAACCCGTCGAATGCGGTTCCCATGTAGTCTCTCCAGCAGGTCTGCAGCATGTCGATATCATAAACTTCAAAATAAAAGTTCAACTGTGAATATGAATCATAGGCTTGAGGGGCCGTCGGGCCTACTCATCCTAATTCTTATGAGACAGGACCAAGCATACTGTGTAGAATACAATACTCTATTATGTATTAGGATTTAGATAGATTAAATAAAGAGAATCTACTTCCAGTGGCTGAAGGGTCGATAACCAAAGGGCACAGATTTAAGGCGATTGGCAAAAGAGCCAGAGGCGACGTGAGGAAAATCTTTTTTACGCAACGAGTGGTTAGGATTTGGAATGCACTGCCTGATAGGTTGATGGATGCAGAGTCAATACAGGTAGTAGCTATTAAAAGGGAATTGGATAAGTGCTTGAAGGACAAAAAAATTGCAGGGGTATGGGGAAAGAGCGGGGGAGTTAGACTAACTGGATTGCTTTTCGAAAGAGCCGGTGTAGACTCGCTGTGCTGAATGGCCTCCTTCTGTGCCGTACTATTCTATGATTCTAATAAGAATAGAGCTGCAGTGATACATTTGCCTTAGGATCCCAGGGCTGGGAGGGGTAAGGAAAATCAGCCAGGTTTGTGTTTTCTGATCATTGTCTAACTGCTTCTGATGGTGTGTATAACGTGTGTTGGAAAATCGGTGAGGGCAGGGTTTGTCTTGCTCATGATGCCCCTCGCCTCCAGTCCAGTCGTCTGCCAGTGCTCACAATCTAGCCTCATCCATGAAGAATAGGCACTCTGGCAAAGTACCCACTGATGCTCACGAGAGGGGAGGAGAAAATGAAAAGCACAGGCAAAGTACTGCGGGTGCTGTAAATCTGAAGTAGAAGCAGAAAATGTTGGAAATACTCAGCAGGTCAGGCAGCATCTGTGGAGAGAGAAACAGAGTTAACGTTGCAGGTCGCTGATCTTTTGATCTGAAAATGGAAGGGTTTGGGGGCGATAGAGGTGGGCATAATCTCCTCACTTGGTGAACTCCCGCTTTTGATTGTGTCATTGTAGAGCTGAGTAAAAACCAAGCACTTCTCCCACGGGGCAGAGATTTGGAAAATGGTTGCCTACTTGCCTCAGCGAGGGTATGGTCTGGGGAAAATGGGGACTAAATTATAAATGGCTGATATTTTTTAAATGTACAGATGAAACAAATACAATGGCCCAGAATTTGTGGTCAGCAGCGAAGCGAAGGAGCTCGCTGCTGACCTCGAAGAAAGCTGTTCACAAAGATCTAGCGGTCTCTGCAGTGTGAATTTCAACTTTCCCGCCCTTTGTTTGAATCTGGCACCAAATCAAGTGAATCTCCAGCGTCCAGCAACAGTGATGTCATCAAGCAGGCTAAGCAGCCAATCAAATTGAAGAATTCTCAGACAGCAAACCAAGAAGTAAAATGCAGATTATAATTTACTTTTTTATAAGTTTTACAGGGAGTGAAATAAAGATTGGGACAGACACATGGGATTAAGATAGAAGCTGAAATATAAACAAACTTAAAAAAAATTTTTATTAAAAGCCATGTAATAATAAAAAAAATTGACATTCCACAAATATAAAATTCGTTTATCAGAGCCAGAACGGTTGTTCAGCAGTCAATACGCCTTTAAAACTCCAGTTACCCCTTCTGTCAACGGGACTTAACTTTTTTGGGAGAGGCTTAACAGTGATATTCCGACGTAAAAGGGAAAGTTTTTGCCAGGAACTGTGATTTTGAATTGATTGCCGGCTCTGCGGAGGTCCACAGCGCACCCTGCGGCGAGGCAGGGAATGACTGACAGCGATATCTGAATTTCCAAGTTTATCTGCATGCACTGATTCCAGAAGTTGCGGTCACTTTCAGAGAGGTAACGGTGGCGAACGCTGACGGTTTCGCCATCATTGCCACCACAAAGTTCGGGCCAGTAAAGGATTCTGTTCCATACAATGTGCAAAATACAATACTATATTATAGTTACATTACTTTTTAGTCTATTTGAATGTGTTTTGAAACCAGCCTATGCTTGTCATTCACATATGACTGTTACATTGTGCTGAACAGCATTTGTACTATTTTGTTTGAATCTTCAGTATTTTTAGAAACATAGAAAATAGGTGCAGGAGTAGGCCATTCGGCCCTTCGAGCCTGCACCACCATTCAATAGGATCATGGCTGATCATGCAACTTTAGTACCCCATTCCTGCTTTCTCTCCATACCCCTTGATCCCTTTAGCCGTAAAGGCCATATCTAACTCCCTTTTGAATATATCTAACGAACTGGCCTCAACAACTTTCTGTGGTAGAGAATTCCACAGGTTTACAATTCTCTGAGTGAAGAAGTTTCTCCTCATCTCAGTCCTAAATGGCTTACCCCTTATCCTTAGACTGTGACCCCTGGTTCTGAACTTCCCCAACGTCGGGAAATTCTTCCTGCATCTAACCTGTCCAATCTCGTCAGAATTTTATATGTTTCTATGAGATCCATTCTCATTCTTCTAAATTCCAGTGAATATAAGCCTAGTCGATCCAGTCTTTCTTCATATGTCAGTCCTGCCATCCCAGGAATCAGTCTGGTGAACCTTCGCTGCACTCCCTCAAGAATGTCCTTTCTCAGATTAGGAGATCAAAACTGTACAAAATATTCAAGGTGTGGCCTCACCAAGGCCATGTACAACTGCAGTAAGACCTCCTATACTCAAATCCTCTCGCTATGAAGGCCAACATGCAATTTGCCTTCTTCACCGCCTGCTGTGCCTGCATGCCAACTTTCAATGACTGATGTACCATGACATCCAGATCTCATTGCACCTCCCCTTTTCCTAATCTGTCACCGTTCAGATAATAATCTGCCTTCCTGTTATTGCCACAAAAGTGAATAACTTCACATTTATCTACATTATACTGCATCTGCCATGCATTTGCCCATTCACTTAACCAGTCCAAGTCACCCTGCAGCCTCTTAGCATCCTCCTCACAGCTCACACTGCCACCCAGCTTAGTGTCATCTGCAAACTTGGAGATATTACATTCAATTACTTCGTATAAATCATTAATGTATATTGTAAATAACTGGGGTCCCAGCACTGAACCTTGTGGTACTCCACTAGTCAGTTTTGCACACTAATCTCTTGTGTGGGACCTTGTCAAAAGCCTTTTGAAAGTCCAAATACACCACACCCACTGGTTCTCCCTTGTCCACTCTACCAGTTACATCCTCAAAAAATTCTAGAAGATTTGTCAAGCATGATTTCCCTTTCATAACTCCATGCTGACTTGGACCAATCCTGTCATTACTTTCCAAATGCGCTGCTATTACATCTCTAATAATTGATTCCAACATTTTCCCCACTACCGATGTCAGGCTAACTGGTCGATAATCTCTCTCTCCCTCCTTTTTTAAAAAGTGGGGTTACATTAGCTATCCTCCAATCCATAGGAACTGATTCAGAGTCTATAGAACGTTGGAAAATGACCACTAATGCATCCACTATTTCTAGGGCCACTTTCTTAAGTACTCTGGGATGCAGACTATTAGACTCTGGGGATTTACCGGCCTTCAATCCCATCAATTTCCCTGACACAATTTCCTGATTAATAAGAATTTCCTTCAGCTCCTCCTTCTCGCTAGACCCTCGGTCCCCTAGTATTTCCGGAAGGTTATTTGTGTCTTCCTTAGTGAAGACAGAACCAAAGTATTTATTCAACTGATCTGTCATTTCTTTGTTCCCCATTATAAATTCACCTGATTCTGACTGCAAGTGACCTATATTTGTCTTCACTAATCTTTTTCACTTCACATATCTATAGAAGCTTTTGCAGTCAGTTTTTATGTTCCCTGCAAGCTTACCCCCGTACTCTTATTTTCCACCATCTAATTAAACCCTTTGTCCTCCTCTGCTGTATTCTAAATTTCTCCCAGTCCTCAGGTTTGCTGCTTTTTCTGGCTAATTTATATGCCTGTTCCTTGGATTTAACACTATCACTAATTTCCCTTGCTAGCCACGGCTGAGCCACCTTCCCCGTTTTATTTTTACGCCAGACAGGGATGCACAATTGTTGAAGTTCGTCCATGTGATCTTTAAATGTCAGCCAATGCCTATCCACCGTCAACCCTTTTAAATGACTTTTTAAAAATTAAGCAATAACATTTATGGAATTCAACTTTGCAGTAAAGACCAATTAAAAGTGGTCTTTGTGGTACAGTGGGTTAAAACCTTTTCTTTCACCCTTTCTGAACCCGGAAATCAAGGCCAGACCAGAGTTGATGGGGTGGAAGTCTTAGAAACATAGAAACATAGAAAAGAGGTGCAGGAGTAGGCCATTCGGCCCTTCTAGCCTGCACCGCCATTCAATGAGTTCATGGCTGAACATGCAACTTCAGTACCCCATTCCTGCTTTCTCACCATACCCCTTGATTCCCCTAGTAGTAAGGACTTCATCTAACTCCTTTTTGAATATATTTAGTGAATTGGCCTCAACAACTTTCTGTGGTAGAGAATTCCACAGGTTCACCACTCTCTGGGTGAAGAAATTCCTCCTCATCTCGGTCCTAAATGGCTTCCCCCTTATCCTTAGACTGTGTCCCCTGGTTCTGGACTTCCCCAACATTGGGAACATTCTTCCTGCATCTAACCTGTCTAACCCCGTCAGAATTTTAAACGTTTCTATGAGATCCCCTCTCATTCTTCTGAACTCCAGTGAATACAAGCCCAGTTGATCCAGTCTTTCTTGATATGTCAGTCCCGCCATCCCGGGAATCAGTCTGGTGAACCTTCGCTGCGCTCCCTCAATAGCAAGAATGTCCTTCCTCAGGTTAGGAGACCAAAACTGTACACAATACTCCAGGTGTGGCCTCACCACAGCCCTGTACAATTGTAGCAACACCTCCCTGCCCCTGTACTCAAATCCCCTCGCTATGAAGGCCAACATGCCATTTGCTTTCTTAACCGCCTGCTGTACCTGCATGCCAACCTTCAATGACTGATGTACCATGACACCCAGGTCTCGCTGCACCTCCCCTTTTCCTAATCTGTCACCATTCAGATAATAGTCTGTCTCTCTGTTTTTACCACCAAAGTGGATAACCTCACATTTATCCACATTGTACTTCATCTGCCATACATTTGCCCACTCACCTAACCTATCCAAGTCGCTCTGCAGCCTCATAGCATCCTCCTCGCAGCTCACACTGCCACCCAACTTAGTGTCATCTGCAAATTTGGAGATACTACATTTAATCCCCTCGTCTAAATCATTAATGTACAGTGTAAACAGCTGGGGCCCCAGCACAGAACCTTGCGGTACCCCACTAGTCACTGCCTGCCATTCTGAAAAGTCCCCATTTACTCCTACTCTTTGCTTCCTGTCTGACAACCAGTTCTCAATCCATGTCAGCACACTACCCCCAATCCCATGTGCTTTAACTTTGCACATTAATCTCTTGTGTGGGACCTTGTCGAAATCCTTCTGAAAGTCCAAATATACCACATCAACTGGTTCTCCCTTGTCCACTCTACTGGAAACATCCTCAAAAAATTCCAGAAGATTTGTCAAGCATGATTTCCCTTTCACAAATCCATGCTGACTTGGACCTATCATATTACCTCTTTCCAAATGCACTGCTATGACATCCTTAATAATTGATTCCATCATTTTACCCACTACCGATGTCAGGCTGACCGGTCTATAATTCCCTGTTTTCTCTCTCCCTCCTTTTTTAAAAAGTGGGGTTACATTGGCTACCCTCCACTCCATAGGAACTGATCCAGAGTCAATGGAATGTTGGAAAATGACTGTCAATGCATCCATTGACTATTTCCAAGGCCACCTCCTTAAGTACTCTGGGATGCAGTCCATCAGGCCCTGGGGATTTATCGGCCTTCAATCCCATCAATTTCCCCAACACAATTTCCCGACTAATAAGGATTTCCCTCAGTTCCTCCTCCTTACTAGACCCTCCGAACCCTTTTATATCCGGAAGGTTGTTTGTGTTCTCCTCAGTGAATACCAAACCAAAGTACTTGTTCAATTGGTCCGCCATTTCTTTGTTCCCCGTTATGACTTCCCCTGATTCTGACTGCAGGGGACCTACGTTTGTCTTTACTAACCTTTTTCTCTTTACATATCTATAGAAACTTTTGCAATCCTTCTTAATGTTCCCTGCAAGCTTCTTCTCGTACTCCATTTTCCCTGCCCTAATCAAACCCTTTGTCCTACTCTGCTGAGTTCTAAATTTCTCCCAGTCCCCGGGTTCGCTGCTATTTCTGGCCAATTTGTATGCCACTTCCTTGGCTTTAATGCTATCCCAGATTTCGCTTGATAGCCACGGTTGAGCCACCTTCCCTTTTTTATTTTTATGCCAGACAGGAATGTACAATTGTTGTAGTTCATTCATGCGGTCTCTAAATGTTTGCCATTGCCCATCCACAGTCAACCCCTTTAGTATCATTCGCCAATCTATCCTAGCCAATTCACTCCTCATACCTTCAAAGTTAGCCTTCTTTAAGTTCTGAACCATGGTCTCTGAATTAACTGTTTCATTCTCCATCCTAATGCAATCTTCTTGTGAATGTCAGGATCCTACATGAAAGAAAGTGGGGAGTCACATTGCAGCTATTTGAGTACGAGTCCAGAATACACAATTTCCCACAGACTGACCCAACTTGCCACCGTTGTTGCAAAATTGTCACATTGGTATAGGAATTGCTCTTCAGAGATTGGGCAAAGGAACATTGCTGGGTCTGAGTGCAGGGAGAACATAAGAATTATGAGTAGGCCATAATGAGCCTGCTCCCCCATTCAACAAGATCATGGTTGATATTCGACCTCAACTCCACTTTCTCGCCCGATCTCCATACCCTCTGATTCCCCTAGACTCCCAAAATCTATCCCGGGCTTGAATATACTCAACGACTCAGCATCCACAGCCCTTTGGGATGGAAAATTCCAAAGATTCACGAGCCTCTAAATGAAGAAATTCCTCCTCCTCTCAGTCTTAAATGGTCTTCCCCTTATCCTGAGACTATGTTCCCTAGTTATAGATGCTACAGTCAGTGAAAACAACCTCTCAGCATCTACCCTGTCAATCCCCTTCAGAATATTACATGTTTCAATAAGATCACTTCTCACTCTTCTAAACTCCAGAGAGTATAGGCCCAATCTTTCATAGGACAACCCTCTCATCCCAGGGATCAATCTAGCAGAGCTTTACTCTGTATCTGGCTTTGCTGTACTTGAGATGCTGACACTGTGTATGAAATGCTTTATTTTCTCAGTACTGACACCTCTCGCATTTTGAATTTCCTACTTCAAATATTGTTGATCAGATTGTTACAAATCCTGAGGTTACAGCCCGTTTATTGTACAGGTTGAGCGTCCAAAAGCCGGAATTCCAAAATTCGGAATGTTCCAGAATCCGGACACCGGGCTGATCCGTGGTGGGGTCATCTGGAAACCGGAAAATGTTCCGAAATCCGGACTCCCCTGCCTTGGCGGCCTGCCCCGGCCCTCGGCGGCCCGACCTTGCCCTGGCCCCAGCTCCCCCCTTCTCCCCTCCGGCCCCGGCTCCCCACTTCTCCCCTCCAGCCCCGGCTCCCCCCTCCGGCCCCGGCTCCCCCCTTCTCCCCTCCGGCCCCGGCTCCCCCTTCTCCCCTCCGGCCCCGGCTCCCCCCTTCTCCCCTCCGGCCCCGGCTCCCCCCTTCTCCCCTCCGGCCCCGGCTCCCCCCTTCTCCCCTCCGGCCCCGGCTCCCCCCTTCTCCCCTCCGGCCCCGGCTCCCCCCTTCTCCCCTCCGGCCCCGGCTCCCCCCTTCTCCCCTCCGGCCCCGGCTCCCCCCTTCTCCCCTCCGGCCCCGGCTCCCCCCTTCTCCCCTCCGGCCCCGGCTCCCCCCTTCTCCCCCTCCGGCCCCGGCTCCCCCCTTCTCCCCCTCCGGCCCCGGCTCCCCCCTTCTCCCCCTCCGGCCCCGGCTCCCCCCTTCTCCCCCTCCGGCCCCGGCTCCCCCCCTTCTCCCCTCCGGCCCCCCCGCCCCCCCCCCTTACCTCGACCCAGGCAAAGACGTTCCAAAATCCAGAAATATCCGGAACGGCCGCGGTCCCGAGTTTTCCGGATTTCGGATGCTCAACCCGTATTGCCTTTTTAATTCAGAGGGATGCTTGAAATATTGAAGGAGTTAGGAACTCGGAATATGTTATCTCTGTATTAATATATTAAAATCTTACACCACTTCCGGTTATCTTTTTCCCATTATAAATTCCTATGTCCATATTTATCATGGAAACTGTCCATGTAAGTTATCATGTTGTAATTGCACTCTCCTGTCAATGGAGGTGCGGCACCCATTTTAAGTTCTTATTTTCTTCACTACATCACTGTTTGACACCAGGAGGATTGGAGTTTGGAATAAAAGACAATCATTTGCTTCAATCATTTCAGTTGAAACAGTATTACAGAAATAGTGCGCACAATAGCTGGCATGGGTGACTTCAAACCAAGCTGTATAGAGTTGCTAATGATGTATTTTTCCTCACCTGTATTGTAGCATAAACACTCCTTCCACGGCGCTCAGGGTGCAGCACTCTTTGCTGTCTTTTTATGGACTAACACTTATTTTTAACTTTATCCTCACTGCGGTGGAATGAGATGTCCTTGTTTTCTAATAGGTCAGTGCAAGACACATCGTCCAGAAGCTGTTCTTCGATATAGGTGAGGCCGAGCAGGTGTTAGATGCAGAAACTCTCCAGGTGAGGCTGTCTTGCTGCAAAATCTGACTTGGCGCTTTCAGTTTTGGCAACCAGATCAGGTTCCCAGGTTAACTTGTTTTGTACAAATTGTAGTATTTTGCTGGTTCAGAACTAGAGATAAGTTGGAGTATATTGTATCTGGTGATTTCCTAAAATGAATGTATAAAATATTTATTTAAAAATGGTTGATTTATAGTCTCTGTATGTTCGAGAAATGCTCTAACATGGAAGTTACCACTTCAATCAGGATCAACCACATTCCTTTTGTTTTTCAAATGATTATGTTAGAGTTTAAGAAGTGGATATTTTGAAAAAGAATAATCTAGTAAAAGGGTATTTTTATCTTGAAGTTGATTTTTAATTTTACACTTACAAAAAAAACTCACTTTTAATTACTGTAATTAATTAAGAAATAATAGAATAGGGGCCAGTGTTTCAAGTGTCACCCTTCATCAAACTGGCTCTTAAATAATAGTTGTTTTTGCAGCTTCCATAATGAGATTGTCCCTAATATATATTATGCAGTTTTAACAACAACTTGTATTTATATAGCGCCTTTAACGTAGTGAAATGTCCCAAGGTGCTTTACAGGAGTATTATGCGATTAAAAATTTGACACCGAGTTGCATAAGCGCAGGTGACTAAAAGCTTGGTCAAAGAGGTAGGTTTTAAGGAGTGTCTTGAAGGAGGAAAGAGAGGTAGAGAGGCGGCGATGTTTAGGCAGGGAGTTCCAGAGCTTGGGGCCGAGGCAACAGAAGGCACGGCCACCAATGGTTGAATGATTATAATCAGGGATGCTCAAGAGGGCAGAATTAGAGGAGTGCAGACATCTTGGGGGGGGGGGGGGGGGGGGGGGGGGTTGTGGGCTGGAGGAGATTAGAGATAGGGAGGGGCAAGGCCATAGAGGGATTTGAAAATAAGGATGAGAATTTTTAAATCGAGGCGTTGCTTAACTGAATTTTAAGAACTATATACTTCAGTATATTTTACACTGTTAATTTGAAGTTTTCATGCTCAAAAAATGAAATAATTGGTAATTGAATTAAGCAGTTTGCATACAACAGCAGATGTCCACGATTTTAATTCAAATTTAATTCATCGGACGTGTTCATGAGTTTAATTGAAATTTACAGATAATTCAAATTAAGCAACTTCAAATTAACAGTAGACTGTAATTCAAATCACTTGGTTTAATGTAGTAACAGGCTATTTCCAAGCACTTGTCATCTTTTTAAAACAATGATTTTATATTTATATTTTTACATTTTCATAATTAAAATGTAAAATGTGTTTGGAACTCATGTTTCTGTTCTGTGCTCTGCAAGTCTGTCAGACTGAAATTTTAATTATCTGTGAACTTCCAGAATGAATTGGACAGAGTCAAGTCTCAGCTGTTACTGAGAGGTAGGAACTCATTTCCTGTTTTACTATGCAGCTCATCATTACCTTCAGAGTACATTGAGTGTAAGATTGGAGTATGAATTTGGATGGGCTGTAGTTAGGTTTATGCCGTGTATGGTAAAATGTGCTGCATATGGCAAACCTGTTTATATTTTAAAATTTAAAAATATCTAATGCTCAAATGTGCTATATTCTGTTTGTCTACAAAAGAAAAAGTGTTCAGTTGTATTAAAAGAAAAAAGGCTTTGATTGAACAAGAGCCGTCCTTGGCTTTGTGTGCAAAGCTGACCAATAAGGGTGTAATGGTGTGACATGTGCGTTGCATAACTTCTTTTCTGCTACCCAGTGGTGTGTTAGGAAGCTGGCTCATGCTCATTATTTCCCACATGGCATGACCAAGATTAGGCACCTGTCATCAGGAAGTGGGCTGGACAGATGGAGAATCAAAATCCTGGAGGGCAACTCACTGCACCTCCCAACAGCCATTATCTTTCAAACTTTAGCTTCAGTTTCTTGTGTACTAGTCAGTCATTGAGAGGGCAGTAAAGCAGCTCCCAAGCTGCTGCCTGTGTTACTGGTTGTTGGGAGGAGGAACTGAGGGAAATCTTTATTAGTCGGGAAATTGTGTTGGGGAAATTGATGGGATTGAAGGCCGATAAATCCCCAGGGCCTGATGGACTGCATCCCAGAGTACTTAAGGAGGTGGCCTTGGAAATAGCGGATGCATTGACAGTCATTTTCCAACATTCCATTGACTCTGGATCAGTTCCTATGGAGTGGAGGGTAGCCAATTTAACCCCACTTTTTAAAAAAAGGAGGGAGAGAGAAAGCAGGGAATTATAGACCGGTCAGCCTGACCTCAGTAGTGGGTAAAATGATGGAATCAATTATTAAGGATGTCATAGCAGCGCATTTGGAAAATGGTGACATGATAGGTCCAAGTCAGCATGGATTTGTGAAAGGGAGATCATGCTTGACAAATCTTCTGGAATTTTTTGAGGATGTTTCCAATAAAGTGGACAAAGGAGTACCAGTTGATGTGGTATATTTGGACTTTCAGAAGGCTTTCGACAAGGTCCCACACAGGAGATTAATGTGCAAAGTTAAAGCACATGGGATTGGGGGTAGTGTGCTGACGTGGATTGAGAACTGGTTGTCAGACAGGAAGCAAAGAGTAGGAGTAAATGGGTACTTTTCGGAATGGCAGGCAGTGACTAGTGGGGTACCGCAGGGTTCTGTGCTGGGGCCCCAGTTGTTTACATTGTACATTAATGATTTAGACGAGGGGATTAAATGTAGTATCTCCAAATTTGCGGATGACACTAAGTTGGGTGGCAGTGTGAGCTGCGAGGAGGATGCTATGAGGCTGCAGAGTGATAGGTTAGGTGAGTGGGCAAATGCGTGGCAGATGAAATATAATGTGGATAAATGTGAGGTTATCCACTTTGGTGGTAAAAACAGAGAGACAGACTATTATCTGAATGGTGACAGATTAGGAAAAGGGAAGGTGCAACGAGACCTGGGTGTCATGGTACATCAGTCATTGAAGGTTGGCATGCAGGTACAGCAGGCGGTTAAGAAAGCAAATGGCATGTTGGCCTTCATAGCGAGGGGATTTGAGTACAGGGGCAGGGAAGTGTTGCTACAGTTGTACAGGGCCTTGGTGAGGCCACACCTGGAGTATTGTGTACAGTTTTGGTCTCCTAACTTGAGGAAGGACATTCTTGCTATTGAGGGAGTGCAGCGAAGATTCACCAGACTGATTCCCGGGATGGTGGGACTGACCTATCAAGAAAGACTGGATCAACTGGGCTTGTATTCACTGGAGTTCAGAAGAGTGAGAGGGGCCCTCATAGAAACGTTTAAAATTCTGACGGGTTTGGACAGGTTGGATGCAGGAAGAATGTTCCCAATGTTGGGGAAGTCCAGAACCAGGGGTCACAGTCTAAGGATAAGGGGTAAGCCATTTAGGACCGAGATAAGGAGAAGCTTCTTCACCCAGAGAGTGGTGAACCTGTGGAATTCTCTACCACAGAAAGTAGTTGAGGCCAATTCACTAAATATATTCAAAAGGGAGTTAGATGAAGTCCTTACTACTCGGGGGATCAAGGGGTATGGCGTGAAAGTAGGAAGGGGGTACTGAAGTTGCATGTTCAGCCATGAACTCATTGAATGGCGGTGTAGGCTAGAAGGGCTGAATGGCCTGCTCCTGCACCTATTTTCTATGTTTCTATGAGGGTTTTGACTTATGAGGAAAGTTTGAGTAGGTTGGGCCTCTACTCATTGGAATTCAGAAGAATGCGAGGTGATCTTATCGAAATGTATATGATTATGAGGGGGCTTGACAAGGTGGATGCAGGGAGGATGTTTCCACTGATGGGGAAGACTAGAACTAGAGGGCACGATCTTAGAATAAGGGGCCGCCGATTTAAAACAGAGATGAGGAGAAATTTATTTTCTCAGAGGGTTGTAAATCTATGGAATTCGCTGCCTCAGAGAGCTGTGGAAGCTGGGACATTGAATAAATTTAAGACAGATATAGACAGTTTCTTAAACGATAAGGGGTTATGGGGAGCGGGTGGGGAAGTGGAGCTGAGTCTATGATCAGATCAGCCATGATCTTATTAAATGGCGGAGCAGGCTCGAGGGGCTGTATGGCCTACTCCTGTTCCTATTTCTTATGTTCTTATGACACTCCAGTGCAGTGCTGAGGGAGCGCTGCACGGTTGGAGATGCCTTCTTTAGGATGAGATGTTAAACCGAGGCCCCCGTCTGTCCCCTCAGGTGGATTTAAGCGATCCCATGGCACTATTTCGAAGAGCCAGGGGAGTTATATCCGGTGCCCTGATCAATATTTATCCCTCAATCAACATCATAAAAAAACAGATTATCATTTCATTATCACTTTGCTGTTTGTGGCAGTTTTCTGTGCACAAGTTGGCTGCCGTGTTTCCTACATTACAACAGTGACTGCACTCCAAAAGTACTTCATTGGTTGTAAAGTGCTTTGAAATGTCCGATGGTCGTGAGAGGCACTATATAAATGCAAGTCTTCTTTCTTTTAATAACTCCAGGGTTTTCACCTCCACTACTTTAACGAGGAGTCCATTCTATGATGATTCTTCCTATGAAGAAATTTTTCCTGACGCCAGTGCTAAATTTGCCTTTTACTCATTTGAATCTTGGGCACCCTGTCCTACTCGAGCAATTTAATTTGAAGTAATTTTCCAGATTTACCTTTTCCATACAATTTACAACCTTGTGTTCCTCTAAGACCACTTCAGATATTTTCTTTCAAAACCGAAGAACCCACGTTTCTTCAGTCTTTCCTCATAACTGAGATCTCTAAGACTGGGATCCAGCTCATGACTCTATGCACAGCTTCCAAAGTTTGAATCATCCTTTCTGTCTCGATGATCAGAACGGGAAATGGTACTCAAGATATGGTCTGACCACTGCAGTTTAATCATGACTTCCTCTGATTTGTATTCTTCTGTTTTGGCTGTATAATGTCATAATTTGTTGATTGAGTTTCTGCCTTGGGTGGACATTTTGAGTCCTGACTCTGAAGGCACTCCTGCATCTTTTTCAACTTCATCCTTAGCTATTTCAACACCATTCACAAAGTATGTCTGTTGTCCAGTTTTCCCTCCAATGAGTCAAATTTGTCTATATTAAACAACATCTTCCATTGTTCCGCCCACTTGTGTATTTTGTACAGATCGTTCTGTATTTCTGAGCTGATTCGAATGGCATTCCTAGTTTGGTGTCAGCTGGAAATGTAACCAATTCATTGCTGTAAATTAGAAACAATAGTGGTCCCAAGATTAATCCCTGGGACACTTCACCCCACTCAGTACTTGTACCCCTCAAATTGGCGGCAATAGTCAATACTGAGGAGGACTGCAACAAATTACAGGAGGACATTAATAAACTTGCAGAATGGGCGTATAATTGGCAGATGAAGTTCAACTGAAAAGGTGCTATATAAATGTAAGTCTTTATTGGTGGTGAAAGGCAAGATGAATGGGTCTGTAGTTATCTGACTTTGATTTGTTACTATCCTTTCAGCTTTTGGAGCAAGGTGAACATTTCCTCCCTCTGCCAGTTGCAAAGCTCCAAAATGAAATGTTAAAATAATCTTAATACATCTGAAAGAGAGAAAGACTTGCATTTATATAGCGTCTTTCACAACTACCGGATGTCCCAAAGCACTTTACAGCCAATGAAGTACTTTTTTGAAATGTAGTCACTGTTGTAATGTCGGAAACGCGGCAGCCAATTTGCGCACAGCAAGCTCTCACAAACAACAATGTGATAATGACTAGATAATCTGTTTTAGTGATGTTAATTGAGAGATAAATATTGGCCAGGACACCGGGGATAACTCCCCTGCTCTTCTTCAAAATAGTGCCATGGGATCTTTTACATCCTTCTGAGAGGGCAAGTGGGGCTTCGGTTTAACATCTCATCTGAAAGACGGCACCTCCGGCAGTGCAGCGCTCCCTCAGCACTGCACTGGAGTGTCGCCCAGATTTTTATGCTCACGTCTCTGGAGTGAGACTTGAACTCACAACCTTCTGACTTGGAGGCAAGAGTGCTCCCCACTGAGCCACAGCTGTGGAATGAATTGTTATTATCTTAACAATAGCTTTCAGAAGCCATTAGATTGGCTGAAGTGGTGCTCTGGTTGACGATGCTCTTAATTTAGATTTAAGTTCCATAATTGCGGAGGTGGGTGGGCTGAGTACTGATGGGCCTTTACACTTCACCCACTTGACTCAAGAGTTCTTATTGATCACACTCCCACACCCCCCCCCCCCCCCCCAATACTGGCAGCCTTTGTTCTGGTCTTTAGGGCATTTCTTTTAAATAAGAAGCATTTCCCATCCTGTGGTTTGTATCCTGATCAGATATTAATTTTCCTATTTAAAAGGAGTTGAGTTGCTGTCACCTCTCTCTCTCTCTCTCTCTCTCTCTCTCTCTCTCTCTCTCTCTCTCTCTCTCTCTCTCCCCACACCCAACTATGATTAGGACTATTATTTTTGTAGGGCTTGGATCGCCCAACCTCTTTGAGCCTTGAGGCATAGTTGATAACAACAATAGTTTGTATTTATATAGCGCCTTTAATGCAGTAAAACGTCCGAAGGAGCTTCACAGGAGATTATGCGACAAAAAATTTGACACCGAGCCGCACAAGTAGAAATTAGCGCAGATGACCAAAAGCTTGGTCAAAGAGGTAGGTTTTAAGGAGCGTCTTGAAGGAGGAAAGAGAGGTTTAGGCAGAGAGTTCCAGAGCTTGGGGCCTGGGAAACAGAAGGCACGGCCACCAATGGTTGAGCGATTATAATCAGGGAATGCTCAAGAGTGGAGAATTAGAAGAGCGCAGACATCTCGCGGGGGGGGGGGGGGGGGGGCGGAAGGGGAGGGGGAGGGATTTGAAAATAATGATGAGAATTTTGAAATTGAGGAGTTGCTTAACCGGTAGCCAATGTAGGTCAGCGAGCACAGGGGTGATGGGTGAGCGGACTTGGTGCGAGTTAGGATACGGGCAGCTGAGTTTTGGATCACCTCTAGTTTAAGTAGGGTAGAATGTGGGAGGCCAGCCAGGAATGCGATGGAATAGTCAAGTCAATGCCCAAATGTGGGTGTCTTAAAAATGTGCTATTACAAGGAAAGAAAAAGCATTGAGAAAGAAATGTTGGCCAGGACACCGGGCAAACATTTCTACTCTTTGAATTGTGCCATGCAATGTTTCTGTTATTATTATTTTGGCTGCACGGCTCCTTTAATGGGCTGCACAACCCATTCAAAATATCGCATGTGTGTGGTTTTTCACATTAAAAAGTCGGTGAGCCGGCTGCAAGGGAGGTCCAGAGACTTGCACAACTGCACAGCTGAACAGGAACATTGGTGTCATGGGATCTTTATGTCTGTTTAAACAGACTGATGGGACCTAATGCAAAAGGTGCTATCACCAGCAGTGCAGCACCTCGTCAGTATTGCATTGAAATATTGGCCTAGCTTATGTGCTCGAGTCCCGGCATTGGGGCTTGAACCCACGACGTCTTGACGCAGATGTCAGAGTGCTACCAACTGAGCCAAGCTGACACTCTGTTAGTGACGGAACTTATAAAATGTACGAGGAAGATATGGACATTTGATTGTTCTTAACCTGGTCGTTTGGTTTCAGAGAAAGAGAAGAAGGACCGGCAATCAATCATTGATACACTGAGGGAAACCCTGGATGAACGCAACGCAAAAGTACAATCTTTGACAAAGCAGCTGAGTGAGACAGAAATGCTATGCTCAACTCTCAAGGTAATTCATGTGTACATCTGTCTGCAGCTGTCCAATTGGACGGTAACTCACCTGCATGCATCTATTGTTAAACTGAGGTCCCATCTGCTCTCTTGTGGATGTAAAAGATCCCACGGCACTAATTCAAAGAAGAGCAGGGGAGTTATCCCCGGTGTCCTGGCCAATATTTATCCCTCAATCACAAAAACTGATTATCTGGTCATTATCATATTGCTGTTTGTGGAAGCATGCTGTGTGTAAATTGGCTGCTGCGTTTCCTACATTACAACAGTGACTGCTCTCCAAAAAGTACTTCATTGGTGGTAAAGCACTTTGGGACATCCGGTGGTCATGAAAGGTGCTATATAAATCTACACCTTCCTTCCTTCCTTTCCCTCCCCCCTTCCCTTCCCTCCCTTCCCCCTCCCCTTTTTCTTTTCCCTCCCTCCTTCCTTCCCTTCCTTCCTTCCCTCCCTCCCGTCCCTTCCTTCCCTTTTTCTTTCCTTCCATTCATGCATTCATTCACTGGTACGTTATTCTTTCTTCACATCGCCCGTGGGTTTTATTTTCACAGAAGCAGATGAGGTATCTGGAACAGCAGCAGGATGACTCAAAATCCGCAAAGGAGGAGGCACGCAGGCTTCGACAGAAACTGAAAACTTTAGAAAAGTATGGTAAAACCAGCATTTTTATACAGTAAATGGCCATGCGAATTTCCTTTGTTAGTTATGTCGAAGTTACAGCACAGAAGCAGGTGTTTGGCCCAACTGGTCTATGCTGGTTTTTATGCTCCACACGAGCCATCATCTAATCTTATCGGCATAACTTCCCATTCCTTTCTCCCTCGTGTTTATCTAGCTTCTCCTTAATTCATTATTTAAACATTTCAAAATTATTACTGCAGGTTGCTCATCGTCATGTCCAACTTTGAGATTCTAAGTCACAAATTGAATAGCGGCTGCAGGGGGAATCAACAGAAAATAAGGAGAGAAAATCATTGATCATTTTTAAAAATGCTCAAGAGGCCAGAACTACAGGAGTGCAGATATCTGAGGGTTGTAGGACTTGAGGAGATTACAGAGATAGGGAGGGAGCGAGGCTATGAAGCGATTTGAAAACCAGGATGAGAATTTTAAAATCGAGCTGCTGCTTAACTGGGAGCCAATGTAGGTCAGCGAGCACAGGGGTGATGGGTGAACGGGACTTGATGCGAGTTAGGACACGGGCGACGTGTTTTGGATGACCTCAAGCTTATCAACATGCAGGTGTTCTTAAATGGTGTATTTCCTATGTAGAAATGATGGAAATGAAATGGTCAATGGATTGAACAAAAATGAACTGAAGCCTGAATTTCTCCTTCTAGTTCTGTCCTCCCCTTCTAGTTGGAGTGCAGTGCGGTGTACGTGCCATTCCACGATTACCCTACTGCTAGCTCGGTTGAAGCTTGGATGGTTTGGTGATAATCATACAATGATACAGCACAGAAGGAGGCCATTCGGCCCATTATGCCTGTGCTGGAATACAAAACCATTGTTTCAAAGAAGAAATAATCATCGGTCATTTGTGTATAGCGCTCTATAAAGCAGGATCGTGATGGTACATTTTAGGTCCTTTTTTCATTCAATGATTGACATTTACCAAACTTAAGTGGAGAAACACTGATGAAAATTTCATGGGAAATTAATTTACAATAACAGAAGCAATTTAACTTACTGTGCCATTTTTAATAATAAATTGTGAAAATTACACGTCACCGCTTTTAGCCAATCAGAAGTATTTCTTCACTTTGCACAACATTCTCGAGGGGCAGAGAGGTGCCAACATTGCAAAAACTCATCAGTCAGCACCTCGTAAATTAAGAGCACAGGAGCAAGTCTGAGGTACTCGGTGTCTTAATGTGCAAAAATAATTACCTTAGAGAAATCTGGAAGTGTCATAAATAGATAAATGTGTGCAGTGGAGTGGCACAATAACTAATCTTAATTCTTGAATCTGATCACAGGCGACTGCCGCGTTATCTCGTCAGGTTGCTTCATGGTAGATTCCTTGTTCCCAGTTAGAACAAATGCTCCATTTATTTTTTGTCTCGCACCAATTTTCTCTCCTCCCCATCTATCCTGAGGCTTTGACTCCTTGCTAGCTTCCAGTCTACCCTCTGGTACCTGGTGCTACATGTGTGGTCCTTGATGGTGAGTGTTGACATCTTACTTGCTGTCCTTGCCCGACATCTGAATGTGTGGACTTGCAGCAAGGGTCGTTGCATTACAATGAGGCGCAGGTACCTCGATCCGTATATTGCTCTCCGATTATAGGGGTGCTAACGACAATTGTAGCACCCGGTAACGTTCGAGTTCAGCTAACTCGGCACGGACTAAAGTTCAAACTTGGAAACGTCTTGTTCTGTTGGGCTCACTATCTCAGGGGAGCCACACATCCTCCAATTCTGTCCACATCATAGATACTGCTGTACAAACTTGATATCTTAGCCATTCAACATTTTTTCTTGTCTCCAGTGTCCAGGTGCTGCTTCAAAGCCAGAGGCCAGAAGTCGAGGAAATGATCGGGGATATGGGATTAGGACATTCGGCAGTGGAACAGCTGTCTGTTTACTGTGTATCCTTAAAAAAGTAAGGAGGACTGTTTTGTGTTCGAATAATGTAAATAGTTTAATCCAGTAGATAAATGGGAGGAAAGTCTCTCTGCAATACAAACAGAAAATGCTGGTCAGGCAGCACCTGTTGAGAGAAAAACAGAGATAACATTTCAGGTTGATGACCTTTCGTCAGAACTCTGCAAGCTGTGAAGGGTTCTGAGTTTGAGCAATTTCAATGCAATTCCTTGCAAAGATGAATCCATTGGTTACTCTTCAATCAGCACTGATAGCATTGAAAAGGTAGTCTTGGCCGGTGCCCACAAGGATAGTTGCTGCAGGAAATCTCATCATGATTCAGTGGATGGTGCTCATCTGAAATTGGGGTGAAGGCAGATTGTTACAGCAGATTTTAGCTTTATCATGCATCGCTATTTGGCTCCTTGAGCCTGCTCCGCCATTCAATAAGATCATGGCTAATCAGTTCTTGGCCTCAACTCCACTTCCCTGCCCGCTCCCCATAACCCTTGACTCCCATATCATTCAAAAATCTGTCTATCTCCACCTTAAATATATTCAATGACATAGCTGTCTTGAGGTAGAGAATTCCAAAGATTCATGACCCTCAGAGAAGAAATTCCTCCTCATTTCCATTTTAAATGGGCGACCCCTTATTCTGAAACTATGCCCCCTAGTTCTAGATTCCCCCACGAGGGGAAATGACCTCTCTGCATCTACCCTGTCAAGCCCTCTCAGAATCTCTTATGTTTCAATAAGATCACCTCTCATTCTTCTAAACTCCAATGAGTACAGGCCCAACCTGCTCAACCTTTCTTCATAGGTCATCAGTACATTAAAAGGTCATCAATTTATATTTAAACTGAGAATTATACGACATAAATTATCATGTGCAATATTTTCTGTAATTTGGACAGCAGATGAGCACTGAATATTTGAAGAAGCAATGGATGGTGCGTTCGTGCATGTTTGCGCAAGTTGAATAGGAACTCCATTAAAATGACAGGAGATTTGTTATGGAAATGCATTCAATGCAGTGACTGGCATTATTACTGGAAATCAATATTCCTTACACAGATTGAGTGTGAAAGTAACTCAGAACTAGATTACCTGTCTCGAGTAAACTGCCAGGGAATTTACAGTGCCTACTAAGCAGTAGATCTCTCATAATTCCGCTTGAACTGCAAAATATCTGTAAAATTATAGATGATTGCAGCAGTGTTGACATTTAATCTATGGCTTCAATTGGTCCAAAGAGTAAATTACACCAGTATCCTTTAATAACTCGCTTCAGCTGTTTATCTAATTCCCTTTCTGTATTCTTTACAATGTGTAGATTTTATCCGAGGAAAATTAAGACTCAGCTCGTGAACGTTGAAGAGCTGAAATAATTTTGGTCACGTCAAAAACTGCACCGTTAAATTAATCATATTCTCATGTCTTATGTCATTGAAGCCCTGCAATAAATTACAGCCCCTTGCTCGCTCCAATTGCCTGTAATTCTGTGTGTTTTGATTGCAGTTTTTATTTTGCGGTTAAATTGGTGCCAGAGGTCGTCGAGATTAATATCTAAAAATATAAGCTCACCAGGAATGCAGGCATCTTGTACCTGTGCGGCGCTCAGTGGAGGCAGCAGGACCTGCAGCTGAGGGCAGCTGCTGATACTCAACTTATGTCGCATTATGTACATTAGGGGAGTCGAGGGTTATGGGAAGCGGGCAGGAAAGCAGAGTTGAGGCCAAGATCAGATCGGCCTTGATCTTTTTGAATAGTGGAGCACGCTCGAGGGGCCAAATGGTCTACTCCTGCTCCTATTTCTTATGTTCTTATGTTAGTCCACTTCACATCTCCAGATGTTGATTGCACAGCTTTTTATTCTCCCTTCCCAAAGACACTAATGCTTGCTGACCTACAATTTCACAGGTGCCAGCGTCCCTGGTATCTTGCTGCAATGTGTGAGCCCAGAAAATGCAGCCTATTTAACCATGATGGGCATCACTGTTGAGCCAGATCTTGTCCCCCAAAGGCACACTTTTCAGCAGAAGCCACTGGGTAGCAATCAGGAGCACCAGTCCTAGTTAATTTTCTCTCACCACTCCTTCGTCTAGACGCAGTGTGACCATCTATTGCACCATTATTGCTGCTGTGGCTGAGGGGTTAACTCAACACAGGCTGCAGATTGAACCTGGTCTGTATGCCTCAGTACTGTACCACACAGCGTATTGCATTTGATCACTAAGCCACTGGTTGAAGATAAATATAGCTTTTTATAACACTTTTTTATTCATTCATGGGATGTGGGCGTCATTGACAAGGCTGTAATTTATTGCCTATCCCTAGTTGCCCTTGAGAAGGTGGTGGTAAGCCGCCGCCTTAAACCGCTGCAGTCCTTGAGGTAACCTGTCTATGTTGGTGCAATCTAGTGACCACGGGCCTGTGCTGGAATGCATTCTGCTAGTGCATTTAACTGGACTGCTGAGAAATCTGTTGTAACTTCTTTTTGATGAAATGAAACCTTGATTAAGCAGAACACTGAGCTTCTTTTGAGGCCCAGGTAGCAATCCTCACAGCCTCTCCTTGTCACTGTTTAATTTCTCCGCAGGGAATATGAAAACCTGAAGATGACATTTAAGTCCTCCATTGATATGTCTGAGAAGATCAAGAGAGAACATTTTACTACCAACTGCAAGGTTAGTATTAAATCAGGAAGTTAATAGATTCAAGTTTCTATCACTCTGATAGAGGAATTCTATGGAATTCTAGTCCAGCCTCGAACAATCCCTGTCCCGAGTCCCTACGGACGACAAACTGATCCTCCTCGGTGACTTCAACGCCAGAGTCGGTAAGGACACAGACGTCTGGGGAGGTGTGATCAGCAGAGAGGGGGTAGGGAAATCCAACTCCAGCGGTACCCTGCTCCTGACAAAATGCCTAGAACACGACCTTGTCATCGCCAACACTTTGTTCCGCCAGAGGGACAAATACAAAACCTCATGGCAACACCCTCGCTCCAAGTACTGGCACCTGCTCGACTACATCATCGTCCGAGCGAGGATCGCAAGGACGTGCACATCACCCGCGCCATGACAGGAGCCAATGACTGCTGGACACTACCACCGCCCAATCTGTTCCATCAACATTAATATAGCTCCATAGCGGCGACGACAACAGAAGTAATGCCGCAGAAAATTCAACGCCGGGGCACTCAAATACCCAGTTAAGAGAGCCCTATACAGTCGACGCCTCACCGCCAACCTGGCGACCTTCGACGACCCTGAGACGCAGAGTGCCCACAGTGCCTGGTCTGCCCTCAAGGCCACCATAGCCAGCGTCTGCAAAGAGACACTCTACCAGGAAACACCAAGACTGGTGTGACGAGAATGACGCCGCCGCTGCCTGTGGGGGAGAGGTGCTTATCTGAGGTCGCGGTGATCTGGGACCTCGCTGCCGCTGCTGCCTTTAAGCTGCCTGTGGGGGGAGGCGCTTACCTGAGGTTGTGGTGAATCCAGTGGTGGGATGCAATATTGGAAGGATTTGCTCCATAGGGTGAAATGAAGAGGGTGGGAGGAGGCTCGTGTGGAGCGTTAGCACCAGTATTGACCAGTTGGGCCGAATGGCATGTTTCTGTGCTATACATTCTATGTAAAAGACCCACTACTTCAGGGAAAGTCAGTCAGTTTATATTTCTCAGTGCTGCTAAATAGTGGGAGAAGCAGTCGGTACTATCAGAAGTACTTTCAGAACATGAAGTATCTCACTAATAGTGGGCTAAGTGGGTGGGGCTCTGAGCCTGTAATACTAAGTGCCATAATCTTGGGGATTTGTGTGGGGCTCGAAGCAAAAGGCACAAATCACTGTGGGTGGGAGAGGGGCCACAATTAGTTTGTCAATAGAAATGTTTCTAATTGAACAGATTTGAGATTCTGTTTTCTGCTGGAGTTAATGGTGTATAGCTTAATAGCCACATTTGAAAAATATGTTTGAAACAAACAGCGCAGCAGCTAATCGTAATGGGCTCAGACTGGAGTATCTTGTGATGTGCTAAGTGATGTTAAAAATCCATCAGATAGACAGAGGCCTCGAAATTAACACCCCACGATGGGCAGGAGAGGGTTCTCCCCCCCGGCCCCCCCCCCGCGGTCTCCCCCTCCACCCAGTCCCGATGCGCGCCTCAATTGTAACCGATCCCACCCTCTCTGATCTTTTGTCGTTGTATTGCTCCATCCACGTCTATGTGCCGCTACCTTTTTTTGGAATACAAACTTTTGCCATTTTTAATTTGAAGTCGGCTTTTCTGTTTTCATTTAGTTGGAGAAAACTATATCACAGCTGGAGAAAGTAAAAGAGGAGCTGCGTGCATCGCAGGAGGATCTGCGAAATGCAGACAGAGAGATTATGGTATGTTTGGCTCCAATGCATTTTGAGCCAGAGGGGTGGGAACAACTCCTGCTGTACTCCATTTGTAATGTTTTATTTTACCACGATTTTTTGGGGGGACCAGGGAAGTCTGTATTTCTGCAATGCTTGTTTGAAACAACCTCGGGGTGAAAACTATGTAGGTTAAAATGGGATCACTTTGATGTGTTTCCACACGTTTTAAGATTTTGGCCTATGCCCCCCATGCTGCGTTTTCCCCTGAGGTGCACGGGCACGTGGCTGCACATCGATCGGGAGGTCCCGTGCAGGCCGCTCACCAGCTGCTTCCGCTGAAAAAAATACTGCGCTTGCAAATTTAAAGGGACAGCGCGCAAAAAAATTAGAAGGAACATTGCCCCACATCAGTGGGGACCCTGGTGTAATATATTTTTAAAATGCTAATCTTGAGCTAAATCTAGCTCTCAAGGGGTTAACTTCATAGGACAGCAGGGCTGGGAGATGTCGATTAGGATTCAGGTGGGCCGTTCGAATCCACTCGCTGGAGACAATGAAAGATAGTTTAACATTCTAGTGGTTGTTCACACTCGCTGCGATGAGATCTCCTGTTTTTTGAGTTCAGCAAGATTCATTCCAAATTACACTGGGGGATTTCACTCTTGAGCGGGGAGCACTCAGTTTGATTAAGACCCGAAATTGGAGTCCGGATAAAAAATGAAAGGTTGTGAGGCAAGTCTAGATTTGTCAAGTAGAATGACCCACTGATGTGGGGAAACGTGTTGGCCCAGAATTTGCGGTTGGAGGCTTCCTGCAGGTGGATGCGGCCTCTACGCGAAGGCCTGCGTATCCCAGGAATGTATGCGTTTCTTGCTCGTCCCTGGGATCATGTGGGCCGGCCCAACCAATCAAAGTAGCGGTATTCCCATTCATACTTGTGAGTTCCATATGTACGGAATCACTAAGTATGAATGGAAAAGCCCCCAAAAACACACATACACTTACGATACATTTTTTTTAAACATCACATTTAAAATTAATCAAAATAGAATTTAATTATTTTAAACAAAAATTTCATTTTTTGAAAAATAAATTTACATATTTTAAAGGGTCTAAAATAAACTTACTTTATTTAACAGGAATTAAAATGTTTAAATTATTGAGAAAAATGTATTATTCTGTGCTTTAAAAATTGTACGCTGATAAAAGCAGGCCTTGCGCCTGCCAGTCGTAAGAATTTTAAGGGCATTCGCTGGGCAGGAGTTGGCCCAACTCTCCGCCTGCAGAGGGCCTTTACTTCCGGATTCTTGACAGATCGCAAGTTTCGGGGTCTAGGCGCATGCACTTCACGTGCCTAAACCCGGAACTTGCACGACCCCTACGGGCATGTGTGCACCTCGTATGCACCTTTAGTGTCCATGAATTCAGGGCCATTGTGTTTATTTTTGCAATATTAGCCGAAGGTAAGTTTTACTGACTGAAGCAAGTGAATCTGATCATAGCCATCGTTGTCTATGTTCGCTCGTTGTGAAATAAGCCAGCCTCACCTCACCAAGTGTTTGCTCAATCTGCCATCGGAGAGATGGAAGAAGTACACACGAAAGACATGAATATCTGGTTTAGGTCACAAGGAGTTACTGTTGTTACACCTCCCTCACGGGTTATACTATTACACAAGTAGATATTGGGCATTGACTGTCAACAGTAAGATGCTCAGACCGTTTACAGGAGTGATTGACGCCACTGAACTTGAGGCAGTATCTACTGCAAACCCGAATTTGTAACAGCACTTTTGACGTTTGCCACTCATCAGAACTGAGATGTCATCAGAAGAGTCCTGGGTATCGGAGAAAGTCAGTGAGGTTTTTTTGGGCGCCGTCTCAACGATGTGTAAAATTAGACTTGTTTGCTAAAATGTACAACACTTCATCCGTACTTACACAACATTAATCATAAGTGGGCGGTTTAATTTCACGCTTGGAGAGCCGCAAGCTTTTGCCTTGAAGTTATGTTTGGAATGTTGGTTTGCATTTATACAACATTCCTCTGCTCGCTATTTTAACATACGTTAACCTATTTAAAATAAAGCAATTGATATCTTCGTTGAAATAGAGGACCGTCATTGGCACACTTTAAGCATCCGTAGACCAATACAAAAGCAAAATACTGTAGATGCTGGAATCTGAAATAAAAACAGAAAATGCTGGAAATCTCAGCAGGTCCGGCAGCATCTGTGGAGAGAAAAACAGAGCTAACGAGTTGGTTCTGACAAAAGGTCATCGACCCGAAATGTTAACTCTGTTTTTCTCTCCACAGATGCTGCCTGACCCGCTGAGATTGCCAGCATTTTCTGTTTTTATATCCGTAGTCCAATGTTTCCCCAATTTCTTTTTGGGTGCACGGTCCCGTTAAAGGGCTGTGCTGCCCATTCGAAATTTCACGCATGCACAGAATCTCCCATTCAAAAGCTGGTAAGCAGCCTGCGCGGGACATTGACAGCTGCACAGCTTAGCGGGACCGTTGCCATAGGTTAATATCACAAACAATCATTTCCAGGCTGACAAAGCTGTGTCTTGAGGAATAAATAGCATATTAATTGTTGTTTAAAGCAGTAATACCCCATTGTGGTGCCTGTTGACTTAGTAAAGGATTTGTTACTCTGGGCTGAAGTCCCTACTCCTTGCATTTTTCCTCTCCCCTTCCCTATCTGTTTGACATTGGTAGGGAGCTGGGGACATGAGTCGTTCTGACATGAGTATTATTTTGGGGCACAGACCACACTCGGTATCACGGTGCCTCTGGGCACCTGGCAATGAATGTGCACCCAGCACTGTGGGCTGGGGAATGGCCCCAAGCTCCCACTCACTCACCAATAGGTAACTAGGCTGCTGTGGAGCCCACACGGTGCCCTAGTAGCAGCCGGTCACAGTCTCCTTGGTACATCTCGTGCAAATTGGGTCTGCTTCCTGGCACTTGCTCACATGCTGTCGGGAATTCTTAACCCTTCTTCCCCCACCCCTGCTCCCGGCCATAGTTTATTTAAATAAAAATCCTTCTCCTTCTACCCTAAACATTCACCTCCAGCTTTCCCCTCTCCTCCTTCCACCTCATATAGACACAACTGTCTGAGCTTTCCAGCGCTGATAAAATGCATCAACTATTGGTTTTGCAGAACTTAAAGAAGAAGGTGGAATTCCTGCAAAAGTCCCTAAGTACACCGAATCGCACCAACGAGGCAATCAGCCGCTTAATCTTTGAGAGGTGAGTGAGCTAATTCTGTCTGTCGAGGTGGTTGTTCAAATCCTCCCCCCCCACCCGTGCCCCCACCCCTCATTCCTATGGGAAAGCTACTAACCCCTTAGATTTGCCTCGGTAATACTGCATATTTTGGGAGTATGCTCCAATCCAGCAAAACTCCTTGCTTCCTTGTTCTTATTTCTGATACTTGTGGCTTACATTGGGTAGTAAACAAAACATGAGCATGTGATGCTTATTTGAATACACTGGGATGATATGCTATATCAATAGTAACTTTCAAAAGGGAATTGGATATATTCTTGAAACGGTGATATTGGCAGAGCTGTGGCTAAAGAGCAGGGGAGTGGAACTAATTGGATAGCTCTTCCAAAGAGCCAGCACATACACAATATGCCGAATGACCTCCCACTACGGTATTCCTGTCTTGACACTCTGGCACAGCCTGTTGGAAAGCCAACTCACTACCGCATGCTGTCAAAAATTGTTAGCTTACTTTCTCTCGCATTATTTGGAAAATACTTGCATTTGTATAGTGCCTTATACTCAGAATTCTAGGAAACATCAGACAATATTCATGCAGCTGGTATCAAGCCACTATCCAGATGGATGGAATTGTAGGACGCATGCAATATAAAGAACTAACACCTCATCACTGACCCCAACAGCAGAGGTCCCTGGCTTCGATCTCCCTCGAGGACAGTGGATTGCGCTCCACCCATTCCGCACAGGGCTCGGATGATGTGGCCACCTGCCCCACAAATGGAAGATGAGGGATAAGTGGAAGATGAAGGACAACCCGAAGTGCGACTGTGGCCATGAGTCCTAGACCATGGAACACCTCACATCGACCCGCCCACTCAGATCTGTTGCAAAAGGCACCTCATTTCTTCACTCGGCATCTCAGAATGGATAGCCAAACTAGACATCCCATTATAAGCTTTTCCTCTCATACAAAACAAAGTCACAGTGCGCTTACCACAATATTTCAAAGCCATTCAAACAGTGAATTGCTTTGAAATGCAATGACACTTGCGTAGAATATTTTTATTATAATTAGGAAAATAGACTGCTCCGTTATTGTTGGTTTCACAAATGATGTTGGTACATTATTGTACTTTGATCTGTCAGTGCACGCTGAGATGATTCTTGTGTTTGCAGCCCTGCTCCTGTGGATTTACAGTACCCTAAACTACACAAGCCAGCCGTTGGGGAGGATATTGATCTGTGTCTGACATATGACCTTGACACCCCTGATCATATTCCTCCGACATCTCTCAGTATTGCGTCCAAGAAAATAAAACTAGACACAGCAGGGTAAGTGCAGGCGCTCATTAATGGCCGTATAATACCATGTCAAAATATCTATAGAGAATAAATTTGCTGTTTCATTACTACGGTATTGTTTGGGTGCCATATAGTTTGATTCGGTCATTTTAGAATGTACTTCAGATCAACAACCCTTTAATTCCTTGTGAGTGAGTAATTATACTCAATTAGCATGGATCTAATCAGGATTCACATCATATACATCCTTTTGGTACACTCAATTCACATGTTTCCAGACATGCATGAGAGAGCAGACGGGGCCTCGGTTTTACGTCCACCTGAGAGGGCAGATGGGGCCTTGGTTCATCCGAAATACGGCACCTCCGACAGTGTAGCACCCCCTCAGCACTGCACTGGAGTGTCAGCCTAGACTTTTGTGCTCAAGTTCCTGAAGTGAGGCTTGAACCCACAACCTGCTGACTCAGAGGCGAGTGTGCTACCCATTGAGCCACAGCTTGGTGTGTGTGTATATATGTTGACTATTCTGAATCGAGTTGCTACCCATATTTTACTTCACCCTAATGCTTTATAGGCTTCACATTGAACTGACCAAATTGCTGCCTCCTGTGCTGTAAATTTCTGTGATTACAATGTTCTTCATGCTTTCAGAGATATAACACATGTTGAAAGGTGCCAATGTTGAACCAAAACAAAATAACTTTTTTTAATGTTACAAACTAATTGTATGTTGTCCTCCCCCACTCCCCGCCACCTTTTTCATAGACCATCCACGCCACATCGCTCTTCTACATCACTGCCCGACTTAAAGGTAAGCACTTACTTATAATCTTTGCAGAAGCAGTCATTCTAATGCTGCCTTCGAAGACTGAATTTGCTAAATTTTCTGAAGAATAAACAGCGAGATTGCAATGTAATCTGATCAGTGGGGGGCTGGTGCGGTGCAGATTATTGTAGAAGTTAATGGCTACTTGGAATCATTGCAGGATTGTTTAATTCAAGAATTCAGAACACTCCATCAACTACATGAGCAAAACTATAGGAATTTTAACCACCATTTTCCCCCTTGTGATCCCTGGAATCTCGTATAGTTTAAAATTTACATTATGTTTTATTCATATTTTTCTATTATTTGTGACCTTTTGCTGATGGATGGTGATCATACTTGATTATTAGTAAGTACATTGCAATTACTGCCCATTTATCAATAAAGCCACGCTAGCTGAAAAATTTCACCTAAAAACTCAAGAGCCAGGAAGAGAATTTGTATACAAACAGAGCCACAAAGCTTTGAACATAAAGCTTGATTCAGTGACCTTGCACCTTAGCACAGAGCCTCTCTCGACCGATCGAAGAATCATTGCTACAGCGTCATAACCCTGTCACTGACCTGTGTTACCGCCCAGTGAGGCTCCACACTGGGAGCACAGGGTGGCTGAATATATGCACTCGCTGATATTCTTCCTATAGCCTAAGCATAACTAGAGATCCTTAAAATCAGAATTTGCAAATTTTCACTAATAAATTCCCAAATTTTCCAGGTTGGTGGATCTGTTGTTTAAAAAAAAAATACAATCTACCAATTTTTACCTGGAAAAAGATCAGTTCTCCCTTGTCTTGGTGGATTCTGAGATATGCATGCATTCCGTTCGTCATGTTATGCGCATTGCGCAACGACGTGTACATAACGTGCACAAGGACCTCATTAACATGCATCCCGGGGCCTGACTTTCAGTGCCAAATTCTGGAAGGTAGGTTACTTCAGGTACCTTTATTAAGGGATGCAGTTATTTGCACTGTAAAAATGCTCTGATTAGATCTCCATTATCACATGACCTGATTGCTGATTGGTCCCCTTGGATGATAAGCCACACCCAAAAGTTTCCCTGGAGTGTGTAATTGGAACCGCCCAGCCCAAGTTCTGAGTGACGTTGCAAAGTATAATTCGAGCCATTCTGACTTCAGAGAGGATAGAGCTCCCCAACCCAACAAAAGCCTCTCCCAGCCCAAGTTCCTGACCTTACTCCCCTCTGTTTAGTCACTGTTTATTAAGAGTTTAAGTGTGATATCATGCCTATCACACCTGACACGTGATGCCAAATGGAAATTGAACGTGGTATTCGAAGAGGCGTTATGGCAAAATTTAATAGGCTTGCATTTAAACCATTAAAAATATGAGATTATGAGAGTGAGCTACACCAGTAAGGATATAGTACCCCACTTTATAACATTTAGGATAAGGTACCAATTCGCACAAAACTAATACCCGAGCTGTTTTTGTAACTAATATTATGCACCACTCATATGGGTGACTTCTGAATACCAACCACCTATTCATCAGCTTGAAGTGCACCTTTCAACCAGGATTATGAGTAAATTAAACGCGTGTATGGTTTATAACGCCCATTTAGGACAGAGATGAGGGGAAATATTTTCACTGAGGGTGGTGAATCTTTGGAATTCTCTACCCCAGAGGGCTGTGGAGGCTCAATCGTTGAGTATATTCAAGACAGAGGTCGATAGATTTTTGAATATTAAGGGAATCTCGGGATATGGGGATATAGTGCAAGAAAGTGTTGAGGTAGAAGATTAGCCAAGCAGCAGAATGACCAACTCCTGCTCCTAATTCTTATGTTCTTATGTACATGGAACAAGAAAGGAATGAAGATTTATTCCATTAAAAGCTATTACACTCTGAAAATATGATGGGCGATGAAGCAAAATGAAGTATATCTGAAGAGCCTTGATGACTATAGCAATGTTATCAACAAAATGGATATACCCCACAAAACGGTCACAATAGATGCTAACATGTAATTTTGCAGTATGTGCTATTTCATATCTGTCAGACTTTAAAAACAAATTGTGCTTCTGATACTATGTTAGTGATGAGTTACTTTAAATATACATTGTAACAGTCAATGCTGCAGTGCACAGTCCATTCACAAATACTGTAAATGTATTTCACCTCTGAAGTAGCTGAATGGTATTTTGTGATCACGGAAACATATTACACTGGAGCATGCCGATACCCAACGCCTCCTGCGCGCCTGCCTCCCCCAATGCGCAGCTCAATCAAATTTTTGCACATGTGCAGTATCGATAATGTAAAAGCCAATGAGCGGCCTGTGCGGCACTTTGCAGATGGCTGCGCAGCTTAGCGGCAATATTGCTGATACCCCATCACTTAGCGATTTTCAAAATAAAAACTGATTTTTACTTATTTTCTTTGAATTTGGGCTCTACTTCCTTCCCCCCCCCCAACCCCACTTTTTATGTTATAAATGAAAACTGAAAATCACACCTTAAAAGAAAATGGTACTTTAAATAGGCAATACAAACTGACTTAAGAATGACATGCAAGAAATGTTTGATTTGAGTCCGATTTATTTTTAATTGGTCATGTGATGTGAGCGATACTGACAAGGTCACATTTATTGCCCGTCTCTAGTTGCCCTGAGAAGGTTGTGGTAAGCCAGAAATTAATATCAATTTTAAGAAATAATCTATACTAACATTTGTTTTTTTACTTTTAAAAGTTTCAAATAAAATTGAAACTTGTAACATGCAGTTCTCGCTACATTGCAAGGACAGCATTACTGCCAACTGGCAGCACAGCATAGCTGCCCCTTGGAGAAAAACTGCAACACAGATTCACAACGGAGTTTAACTGAGCTGTTTTTATGAAGTTTTAACAAGCAGTGTTATAACCCAGCAATATTTGCCCCCCCAACAATTGCCTGTTGGTTTAAGGTGATTGTGGTGGTGATCGGGGGATACAAGAACATAAAAAATGGGAGTAGGAGTAGGTCATTTGGCCCCCCGAGCCTGCTCCGCCATTCAGTAAGATCATGGCTGATCTAATCATGGACTCAGCTCCACTTCGCTGCTCGCTCTCCATAACCCTTTACTCCGTTATCACTTAAAGATCTGTTTATCGCCGCATTAAATATATTCAATGACCCAGGCTCCACAGTTCTCTGGGGCAGAGAATTCCATAGATTTACAACTCTCAGAAAAGAAATTTCTCCTCATCTCAGTTTTAAATAGGCGGCCCCTTATTCTAAGACTATGTCACCTAGTTTTAGTTTCCCCTATGAGTGGAAATATCCTCTCTGCATCCACCTTGTCGAGCCCCCTCGTTATCTTATAAGTTTCAGTAAGATCTTTATTGAAAGATCTTCTGAACTCCAATGAGTATAGGCTCAACCTATCTTCATAAGTCAACCCCCTCATCTCCGGAATCAACCTAGTGAACCTTCTCTGAACAGCCTCCAATGCAAGTATATCCTTCCTTAAATACGGAGACCAAAACTGTACGCAGTACTCCAGGTGTGGTACTGTGAAATTTCTCTCTCTTAGACCATATTAGTGGTGCATAATATTAGTTACAAAAACAGTTCGGGTATTAGTTTTGTGTGAATTGGTACCTTATCCTAAATGTTATAAAGTGGGGTACTATATCCTTACTGGTGTAGCTCACTCTTATAATCTCATATTTTTAATGGTTTAAATGCAGCCATTTATTTTTTTCCCCTTTGCTTCTTTAATTCCTCCACTTGTCTGTCATCTGGATGAAGGGGTACATAGGTGATGTCTCTCCATGCCTCTGCCTTTTGAGTCATCTGCTGGTATGTGGACGACTCAGCAACTCTGTGCCGAAGTTGTACACTGTGGCCTAGAAATTGGAACCTTTAGCACCGGCGGTTGAGGCCGATGTTCAGAAACATAGAAAATAAGATCAGTAGTAGGCCATTCGGCCCTTCGAGCCTGCACCGCCATTAAATTCAATATGATCATAGCTGATTATCTCAACACCATATTCCTGCTTTTTCCCCATACTCCTTCACTAGGAATAAATGGGGGCCATCTCGCTCCAGTTGTCTTCTGGCGCGAAAGTATTTTAATTACCAGGCGTATGACGACAGTCGGCATACAATGCCGAATTGACGCACGGCCAACGATTTTGGACGTCGCTACTCCTCTTACTGCAAAGCGTGCCCGTGCGTGCAGCCATTGACGACACGTAGAGCTGGGAGAAAGCAGCGTTGAGCTACAAACGTACAATTCACATTTACCATGCTTCCTCTAAATAAGTTACATCCAAATAACTGACTTCAATTATCTTTCAGTTTATTCAGCAAAAATTCTTTAATGTTCTCCAGATCGAGCTGGCTTCTTTTTTATTGTTGCTTAATTTAATTTATTTTTTGATCGTTTCATCAAGATCCAGTTTACATGAAGAAAATGATAATGAACCCGCAAAACAAAGAAATATTAAGATTTATGAAGGGTTTTTTTGTTTTTACTGAAAATCTTAAGAACATAAGAAATAGGAGCAGGAGTAGGCATTGCAGCCCCTTGAGCCTGCTTCAGTGTGATTCAATAAGATCATGGCTGATCATCGACCTCAACCCTCCTTTCCCACCCGATCTCCATATCCCTTGATCCCCTTAGACCCCAAAAATCTATCTATCTCAGCCTTGAATATATTCAAGAGACTCAGCATCCACAGCTTTCTGGGGCAGAGAATTCCAAAGGCATCTCAACTAGCCCCATAATCTCATAAAGATGGGAAATAGCAATTTGTATTGTCTGGGGAATTGGGAGGCGGCGGGGCCAGGGGGGATGTAACTGTTAATAAGCTGACGGTGTGACTGGATTTGTCGGGTTAAGAGATGGTGGCGGGAAGGGATTGGAGCCCAGTTTTACTTCACATTGAGCAGGCATTTGAGATTTGAATTGCAGTAATCTTCACAAAACTTCCCTTCTATATCTTTTAAGAAAATGAACAAAGATGAGGATGACCATATTCTGCCAGCACTCCTCAGAAATTCCATGTTATTCCAAAAGAAACCATATGGGAGCTTCTTGGATCCACACACAAACCGAGGATCCGTAAGTGTAACGCGAATCGCATCCACTCCCTTCAGAAGGGACTACTATCAGTATACTTGTCTCTCACTCAGAGGTGCTATAGGTCCAATCAAGGCCAGGCTCCCCTCTGACCTGATGGAAAACGTGTGTCTTTGTTTTGGTGTATTATTGTTGAAGCTAACCATTTCAGATTAGACTTGTGCCTGAAACATTTAATTGTAAAGTATTTATTGGTGGGGGGAGCAGGGGGATTTAACCTAGACATTCGACCATTGTGCTGTTTTAAAAAAAAAAAACTCCACTACTTGGCATTATTGTCATACTGAGATTTTGTTTTAAAGCTATTAATAGTTTATGCAGGAGGTGTATTCCCAGTCATGCAATAAGTCGAAAGCGAGGAGGGCAGCAGCTGGGAGAGGGACTTGGTGACAGAGGTTTGGGAGGGCAGTCTGACTGTCGGTATCGACCACCATAACTCCATGTGGTTCTGAATTAAATTCGTGATAAGACCAATGGGTCATGGGTCGTGCCAATTCTGAGCTGGAGATTTCAAAAAGTGTCCAGAATTCAGGATGAATCCAATTTTTTTTTCTATTGTACGCAAGAAGACAGCGACCATCTCCAAAGGACATCTGTTGGAATTCAATTTTATAAAGAGAGAGAATTGTACATTTATTAGTGCCTTTTATTTCCATCTTGTATCTTCCAATTTTTTTTCATTCATGGGATGTGGACATCGCCGGCAAGTTCAGCATTTAATGCCTATCCCTAATTTCCCTCGAGAAGGTGGTGGTGAGCCGCTGCCTTGAATACAACTGAGTAGCTTGCCATGCCATTTCGGAGGGCAGTTAAGAATCAACCACATTGCTGTGGGTCTGGAGTCACATATAGGCCAGACTGAGTAAGGACAGCAGATTTCCTTCCCGAAAGGACATTAGTGAGCTAGATGGGTTTTTACAAAAATCCAGTAGTTTCATGCTCACCATTACTGATACTAGCTTTTTATTCCAGAGATTTATTTTTAATTGAATTTAAATTCCCCAGCTGCCGTGGTGAGTTTTGAACTCATGTCTCTGAATCATTCATCCAGGTCTCTGGATTACTAGTCCAGTAACACAACCACTATGCTATATACCCGAATTGTTGATCAGAAACAGCCTAAGTAGAGGTGTTTTATGCAGACTGGTCTCTTTTTATCTGATATATAATACTTGGTGCACTAGCTCATAACAGCTCAGATTTCACAGAGCCCTTCATTGCACTTGCACCTGCCCACAGAATTTCTAGCATCCTCTACAGGGGAAGCAATGGTTTGTCTCCTCTGTCAATCAGATTGAAGAATCCTTACTGAGACATGCAGAGTCTAAACCAGGAAGTGTAAGTTAGAACATTTAATTCAGTGTAAAATCATATACAGAAAGCAAAATAGAGAGGGGAAGAAAGATGGAATTAAGAGGGAGAGATATAAAAAAGATAAAGGACAAAAAACTTTATATATATCTGACAATAATTAAAATCTGAGGGAATGAGACTCCACACTAAAAGTAAATTTTCAGGGCCAGAGAGTTTGTTTGGCAGTAATTAAGACTTATCATATCGTTAAAAAATTCACTTATACTTGAATGGACAAGCAGTAACTTTTTCTGGCGTGTTTAGTGGGTATCTAGTAGGTAAGCACTACAACTTCACACCCTTCATATGTTTGAATATTGTGTGTCTCAATGTGGTACCGGTGTAGCAAAGCTTGTGGTGGAACAGGGCAAATCGGAGGACAACTTCCTGATTTCCGTTTAACTTCGCATGTGCAGATTGAACTGTCTGATTTACTCCTAAATAAAAGGTCGCGCTGATGGCCTTTCTGTTACTTTTACCGCAAGATCAGGGCCATTAATGTCCCTTAATTTGTTTTCCCCTTTAGGTGCGGACTGGCTTCGATGGATTGGGAGGAAGAACCAAGTTTATTGAACCTGTATCCTTTGCTGGATTTGAAAATTATGTGTTTGTGGGCGGAATTTAAAAAATAATTGCAGCAAATGGGCTGAGGTAGGACGAAAGTGGGCGGTTACAAAGTTGAAGTCGACGGGCTTTGTGATGGAGAGGCTAAGGAGCTAGAAACTCGGCTCTGAGTCGAATAGGACACTGAGATTGCAAAAAGTCTGGTTCAGCCAGAGACAGTAGCTGGGGGGAGAGGGATGGAATCGATCACAGGGATACAGAGTTTGGTGGAACTTATGGCACATCCAAGACTGAATATTGAACAAGTGGTCTGTCAACACCGAGACAGTGGAGGGGTTGAGACAGCTGGTGGGTCTGCAGGTCACGTCACCAAGGAGTAACATGTAGATGAGGAAGAGGAAGAGGAACAGGCCAAGGATGGATCTTTGGGAGAAGCCAAAGGTAAAAATGCAGGGGTGTGAAGAGAAGCCATTGCTGGAGAAACTATTGGATAAATAAGAATTGATACTTCAAAGATATTTTTTAGATTCATATCAATGTTTACATTTTCAGGATGTTTGTGTTCCTGCCATGAATTGTGAATCCAGCAAGGTCCAGTCTACTGGTTGACACACATGTTTCCACATCATTCCAAAAATGCAAGGAGGGAAATAGACGTTTTTTTAAAGGTTGCATTTTTTTTTAAAGATTTCCTTTAACATTACTTTCTTCAGACTAAACTTACTGACATCCGGCCACTGCCATTAAAAGCAAAAAGGAAGAAAGTGTCACGGACGATTGTAAGTACCGCCATCTGCAACCAGCCCAAACTGGAGAATTTCCTTAAATGAATCCGAACTGATTCCCGAACTTTAGGAAAACATTGCAAATTGGATGAGGTAGAACTAGACTGAAAGCCAGGATAACCAATCTGGTACTGTCTGTAGTCGTGTGTTAATACTGATGGTTGATACCACTGGCTGAAGCCATCCAGGAAGAGTGTAGCTGGCCTGCACCATGTGACATAGCAGGAGCCAAACAGACTACAGAGTTGTCTATGACAAGTGATCAAAGTCAACGATCTCAAGAGCTTCATCACTGGTGCAACTGAATCGTTTCAACAGCAGGTTGCCCACTGGTGTACCCTAGTCCTCAAGAGCCTAAATCATATAGCATTACAAGATGTTAAATACAACGCCTACTGACAGGAGGGAGGATACGGTGAAAGGATGGAAACCACTCTGAATAGAAATTTGCTCTTATATTGTGAATAATGGCAGATATCACTTTGGTTTTGTCTCATCAAGCTGAGAGATGCAAGGACTGGGGATCACAACACATCATCCACCCAGCATCAACATCAAACATCCCAAGTCAAGTGTTGCATGGGTTAGGTGCAGAGTAAATCTCTCTGCTCTGTTGAGACTGTTTTGGTGCCAGACGATCATCACCTACTGCACCAGTGTGCCATTTTTCTATCTCCTACACCCAGCGTCCTTCTCTAAATGGGATTGCCACTTTAGTACCAAATTAGGGAGAGTTTTGTGGTAGGGGCGCAAGAGTTTGCAGAACCTCAGGAACCAGGCTGGAATTGTCCAAGCTCATTTATGTGTTCAATTGCTTTTAGTATATCTCTAACCCAGCCCCAATCCATTCCACATGCTGTTAGCAAAGAGAGGAGACTTTCATTCCACAAGTCTGGGCTGGATTCGATGAAGCCCCAGGGTTTAGCTGAAGATCATTCATTCAGCTAAGGGTTTCTTTTTGTGGGTTTGGTGGCCTCTGAACCCCTGGACTGGATTAACTTGTCTATTCGGGTCACTCGAACTGGCCTGATTGAGTACAACGTACAGGTGACTCCTCAATGCAAACGCCAGTACAGCACTGTGTATTGAAGATGTTCAGGGAGCTGGACTCTTCAAATTCTTGTCGCTGGCGATTAAGTTAAGTTTCAGCACAATTTTGAACACACTTAGTGATTCTTATAACAGTACAAATACTTGCGATAGTTTCACAGCATTGAAGTTGACTTGCTTTGTACATCAGCGCATAGTTGAGGGAGGGTCGCTCCATCAGTCACCATGTGGTTCCCTGCTCGCACAGGACTTTGAATTGTTTAATATTTTAATGCTGCAGTGCTGCAGCAGAAGCATCATCTCGTGATTCACTAAGGGATCCAGTATCCCGGCCTGGTGTGGGTCTTCATTGCTATTTTGCTGTAGGCTGATCTGTATTGCTTAATGTACTGATTTGCTGTAATTCTCTTTTTAAAATAAGTCCTATAGCCTATAAAGCCTATAACCCGAGTCCTATAAAGTCAAATGATTTTTGCAGAGGGTGCCTCTTTTATAATCTACAAACAATCCTTATTTGGCCATTCTTGTTTTTATTTCCTTTTAAATGTGATGGCCGATGGCAGCGAGGGCGCTGGCTGGGGTTGGTTGCTAAGCCAGACTGAGCAAACATTGGAGAAAGCCAATAGCCCCAGAGAGGTTCAACAATCTTGTAACTAATGGTGTGCATTAATTCAGCTCCCTTTCACTGTCGGGCTCAGTAATTCTTCCAGACAATTTTATTGAATGCTCAGTGTTTATAAAACAGTTTAAAAGTTGGCTAATTCTTTTTGACTGTTAATTTTAGTAGAGGTGATTTCTTCATCTGGTGGTGAGACTGCCTCTTTAAAAGTGTATGATAATGTAAGACCTTCAGTAAGGTTGAAACCTTCTGGTTGATGTAACCTTAGGACAACACTCTAAATATTTTTAAACCCCTATATATATATATATACAGCACTTCTTCAAAAGCCAATCAGTGGGAAATAAGAATGCTACCTGCTTATTAACCATGAATTAGTTCCTAAATCTGCCATTAATATCATAATGGGAAATCAAAAATAATTTGTCCCTTCCATTGGAAAACCAGCGAGAGCATCAGTTTACAGTTGTTTTTAATCGGTCTGAAATTGTATTTTATCGATTCTGTAATTATTGCTCGATTTTGATTAGTTTTTTTTTCCCTCGGATTTTATACTGTACCCTCATCTAGGAAGGATACAGTTTGTAAAACAAGTTTTACTTCTGAATGGGATTGCTCTGGCTACCCAGCTGGTTTCTCTGTGCCTTGTCAGCAATGCATCCCATAGGTCAGGCTGCAGGTGAGCAGCATATGAGTACCACCAATGCCCATGGTGACTTGGATAATGGGAGCAGCATTACGAGTATCTCGGTGAAACTTAATAGATCATTGGAAATTGAAGAATGCTATCTGTTCCTTCGGTGTTGCTGTCGAAGCATAGAATGATGCAGCGCAGAAGGAGGCCATTCAGCCTGTGCCTGACACTGTGTATTGTCTGACTCTAACTGGCTGGTGAGATAAATGACCATGTAGGGTATCACGTGTCAGAATGAGCAATGCCCTTTCAGTTCGTTATCTTCTGGTGACTTTTTTTTTTAAAAGGTTTTGCCAGTCAGTATTTCAACAATTTGGTCCACAAATCCAGAGCTACTTTGGCCAGAAAAGTTAGACTTCGATGAAGATTTCTTGCGATTGAAAGATTAAATGGGCTGTGATGCAAAGATTTTCACATTGACTTGTTTGTAAAATATGCTCTCAGTAATTCAATCTGTAGAGAAATGATTAATGTTTAATGTCTGCTGCTGTTTCCCAGTGAACCTTGGCAATGGATCTACTGGCTTTTAAATTTTTATTTTGCTGAGCGAAACATCTGTATATTTTATATTTTGGATCAAAATTGTGCTTGGGTTCTGTGCAGTTATTGGGCTTGGAATTGATGGTAATCGCAGGTCAAATTTGATGCCTTGGGCGATGTTTGTCTCTGTTGGGATGTGTCTGTTTTGAGATGTGATGAATTTTCTGATAGGATAGTACTTCGCTTTGGGTATTTATCCCAAGCCCTTTATATGAAACAACTTTCATTTTCAGTCCGCTTCATCTGGAATTGGATGCTTGTTGCTTGGTATCAGAAATGGAAGAACCAGGGAATCTTGTGACTCCAGGGCATGGTACATGTTCACAAACATGGCCTATTGGCACAAAACGGCACACTCGCACTCAAGCGAACTGAACCACAATCTTCTAAAGATTTTTTGCATATAAATAATCTGTTGAGAAGCAGAACCAAGACATTTGGTGCGTGCACATGACAACTTGTGCTGAACACGCAAATCAAATGGAAATCTTTTGTTGGACTTGGTTGATTATTTTTAAATAATTACAATTCCCGGGCTATAATTAGTAAAGAATTGCCTGGAATGGGGCAAATTAGAGAAGTGACCGCGTGTGAAATAATTGCAGCCTTCAGCTTCTGGGATTGCAGTACAGTCAATGACTTAAACTCAGGTGGCAGTTGCCATAGCGCTGCACCATTGTCAACATGTATTTTTGTTTTTGGCACACGGTTTTTGCCCCTTCCAGCAATACCCAAGTAATCGTTTCGTGGCCCTTTTCTGGAGACGACTGTATCTTATTTTGGTTCATTCCAGTGATGAATCTGGTCTGTGTACAATTGCTCGTTTAAAAAAACTGAATTATATGTTTTATCTTTCTTGGACATGGATGTATTGGGTTACGTATGTTTGTTGTGAAGTACCTGAGACCATTAAATATTTTGGTATGAAACTGTTTTCTTTCTCTTGTTTTCCTTTCAAATGAACAGTTTGAGCATCCAGACTGCTGACTTTCACATGTTACACTGGATGTTCACTGAGGAATCAGTGAGTTCAAATCTAATAACAGCTCATCCAGAGTATGTGACTAAACCTGAGTACAGCACTGGAGGTGCAACACCAACTTGCATTTGTATAGCGTCTTTAAGATAATAAAGTGTCCCAAAGCGCATCACAGAAACATTATCAAACAAAGTTTGACACTGAGCCACATAAGGAGATGTTAGGCCAGGTGACAGAGGTAGGTTTTAACAACAACAACTTGTATTGATATAGCGCCTTTAACGTGAAACATCCCAAGGTGCTTCACAGGAGTATTATGAGATAAAGAATTGACACCGAGCCGCAAGTAGAAATTGGCACAGGTGATCAAAAGCTTGGTCAAAGAGGTATGTTTTAAGGAGCATCTTGAAGGAGGAAAGAGGCGGAGAGGTTTAGGCAGGGAGTTCCAGAGCTTGGGGCCTAGGCAACAGAAGGCACTGCCACCAGTGGTTGAGCGATTATAATCAGGGAATGCTCAAGAGGGCAGAATTAGAGGAGCGCAGATATCTTGGCGGGGGTGGGGGGGTGGTTTGTGGGGCTGGAGGAGATCTTGAGAGAAGTGGAGAGGTTTAGGGAGGGAATTCCAGAATATAGGGCCTAGGCAGCTAAGGGCATGGTCGCCAATGGTGGGACGAAGAAAATTGGGTATGCACAAGAGGCCAGAATTGGAGGAATGCAGAGATCTCGAAGGGTTGTAGGCAATGTTCCTTGCAGCCCCTGTGCGGCCCATTCAAATCCCCCCCGCGTGGGTGTTTTCTTCTGTTTAGAAGCTGGTGTGCTGGCTGTGTGGGAGCTCCAGACAGATGCACAGCCATGCAGCTTAACGGGATACATTGGTTGTGGGGCTTGAGGGTTACAGAGATGGGGAAGGGCGAGGCCATGGAGGGATTTGAACACCAGGATGAGAATTTTAAATTCGAGGTGTACAGTGCAGTGTCAACAGAGCACTACATTTCAACAGGGCACCCGTTTCAAATTCTGTTACTGATCTATCCTTTGTAGCTTTTGCTGGTATATTTCTCAAAATTGCCCTCTGTGTTTATACATTGACACATTTTATACGAGTACAAATGCCTACTTGGAATTCCACCCAGTGTGTCGTCGAAATAGTATATTAAATTTCAACCTGTGTTCGGTTCCCACACAGGCTGCTGCTGCATTTAGGGTTAGGGTTTTAAGTTATTGTTGGGTGGCACAAAACAATAGATCAGGCACTTTCTTACAGGGCGAGATCTTTGCGAGTTAACCTGCATACCTCAGCGTGATCGGCACTGGCAGAGGCCCGGGAGCAAAGAGACCATTGCTGAGGTTGGGGAAATAAAAAAAATTTTAAGTAGCAATTGAGGAATGTTCTAACCTTCCATCTTGCATTAATAGGGTGAAACATCCCCATCGGACCTAGCATTTGTTGTAAAATAAACTTCTCGTTTCCTAAATGCAAAGTCATTTGGAGCCCAGAATTTCAATTCCAGTTTCACATTCTGTTTCTATTCACTTCCTCTGTTTGTCGGCACTCGTGTTTTCAAAGAAATGGCAACTTGGTCGCTCCAGGCAAGCTCCGCCTCTTAAAGCGGATGTAGCAACGAAAATATCTTTCGTCTCGAGTTATTGAAACCCCACTTCTTTCATGCATGTTTTATTTAAAACTACAACAGTAATTATTATATGAAGAATACCAACTCAGCATGCTGAAAAGTGTCGCACCACAGGTGCAGATTAAATCGGGGTTTGTACCCCAAGCTAATTAATCTCACTCAGCGTTATCGTTTTCTGCATTTAAGATATTAAAACTATTATATGGACCCAGTTTATCACGTCAAAAGAAAAACTCGCATTTATATAGCACCTCTCACGACCTCGGGATGTCCCAAAGTGCTTTCCAGCCAATGAAGCACTTTTGAAGGGAAGTCACTTGTAATGTGGGAAACGCGGCAGTCAATTTGCGCACAGCAAGCTCCCACAAACAGCACTGTGATAATGGCCAGATAATTTTTTTAAAGTGATGTTGATTGAGGGATAACTATTGGCCCCTGTTCTGCTTCAAAATGCCATGGGATCTTTTAGTCCACCTGAGAGAGTAGACACCTCATCCAAAAAATAGCACCTCCAACAGTGCAGCACTGCACTGGAGTGGCGGCCTAGATTTTTGTGCTTAAGTCTCTGGAGTGGGACTTGAATCCATAACCCTCTGAACAGTTAAAAGCATGCCTGATGTCCGATCCTTCTGTCAAAAGGGAAGAGGAGTGAAAATTGCAAAGACATTATTCAAAGTTGATGCCAAATTAATCAAATGCGACAAAGCTTGTTGAAGTATTCAGCAACTTAACAAGGAATGGGGTGTATGGTGGGTCTATTTTACAGGATGGTCTCTGACCCTTACAGTATAAGGCCAGCATGTCAAAGTTACAATATATTATGTTATTACAGTGTTACAAACTGTTTGGGAGGAGCTTACTCAGGATCTCTGCCTTTCTGGTTATTAAGGAGAAAGACTTGCGTTTATATAAGCACCTTATCACATCTCAGAAACATCTGTACATACTTTGTAGCCAAATGTGGGTCCAGTTTACACACTGCAAGATCCCACAAGCGGGAATGAGATAAATGACCAGGTACAACGGCAAAATACCAGGAAAGTCTGAAATAAAAACACAAAGTGCTGGAAATACTCCGCAGGCCAGGCAAATGATTAGGTAGTAAAGCAAAATACTGTGGATGCTGGAATCTGAAATAAAAATTGAGAATGCTGGAAATCTCAGTGGGTCAGGCAGCATCTGTGGAGAGAAAAAAAACAAAGTTAACGTTTCGGGTCGACAACCCTTTGTCAGAACTATCGAATGTTGGAAAAGAACACATTCTTAAGCACTGAAAGGGGGAGGGGAAGAAAGAACAAGAGGGTAGGTCTGTGATAGAGTGGAAGGCAGGAGAGATTAGAGAGACAAAAAAGGGTGATGGGCCAAATTGAAATGATAATGACAGAAGTTAGAAAAATGTTAAACTGGATAGGGTGTGAATGGCGGAGTAATGACCAGCTGCCATTAGAGACAGAGAAAAAACATAAGATTTGGGGTCGGGGGGGGGGAGGGGAAATGGAAGGGAGCCAAAGATGGCCAGAGGTTATGGTCTGAAATTGTTGAATTTGCTTCTAAAGTGAGTTCTTTGGTGGCTGGACAGTCCAACATGAGAGGCCCCGTCACAGGTGGGACAGACATTTGTCGGGAGAAGGGGGAGTGGCATTGATTTACCACACACTCCTTCCACTGCCTGCGCCTGACCTCTTCACGCTCGCAGCATTGAGATTTGAAAAGCTCAACGCCCTCCCGGATGCACTTTCTTCACCTAGGGCGATCTTCGGCCAGGGTCTCCCAGGCATCAGTGATGATGTCACACTTCATCAGGGTGGCTTTGAGGGTGTCCTTGTAACGTTTCCGCTGCCCACCTTTGGCTTGTTTGCCATGAAGGAGCTCCGAGTAGAGCGCTTGCTTTGGGAGTCTCGTGTCTGGCATGCAAACTAAGTGGCCTGCCCAGTAAAGCTGATCGAGTGAGGTGAGTGCTTCAATGCTGGGGATGTTAGCCTGGATGAGGACACTGATGTTGGTGCATCTGTCCTCCCAGGAAATTTGCAGGATCTTGCGGAGACATCGTTGGTGATATATCTCCAGCGACTTGATGTGTCTTCTGTAAGTTGTCCATGCCTCTGATCCATACAGGAGGGCAGGAATAACTACAGCCCTGTAGACCATGAGCTTGGTGGTAGGTTTGAGGGCCTGGTCTTCGAACACTCTTTTCCTCAGGCCGAAGGCTGCACTGGCGCACTGGAGACGATGTTGAATCTCCGCATCAATAGCTACAGGTGGACAGTTAGATATGGCCTCAGGCTAACATTGCATCCCAAGGACAATAACTCCAACAATTCAGTACTACACTGGAGTATCTGTCTCGGTTGTGCCCTTCACTGAATTGTGGCAATGTTCTGACTGGGGCACATCAAGGAAACAGACCCTTCAGCCCAATCGGTCCATATTTGCCCTCCATGCAAGAAAATAGTCCTATTCACATTTACCACCTTGTTCCCTCACCCCTTCCCCCCATCCTTTCAGCCCCTTTTTATTCATCCTAGTCTTGAATGTTGGCATGGAACAGGGTGGGTTCATGTCATACACCTATTTTACACCCCGCCCGATTTTACACGCCATTGACTTCAATGTAGGCAGTCTAGGTTAGCTTTCAAATTGAGGCTATAGTTTCTGTCTGAGCCACTAACATAGAAACATAGAAACATAGAAAATAGGTGCAGGAGTAGGCCATTCGGCCCTTCTAGCCTGCACCGCCATTCAATGAGTTCATGGCTGAACATGCAACTTCAGTACCCCATTCCTGCTTTCTCACCATACCCCTTGATTCCCCTAGTAGTAAGGACTTCATCTAACTCCTTTTTGAATATATTTAGTGAATTGGCCTCAACAACTTTCTGTGGTAGAGAATTCCACAGGTTCACCACTCTCTGGGTGAAGAAATTCCTCCTCATCTCGGTCCTAAATGGCTTCCCCCTTATCCTTAGACTGTGTCCCCTGGTTCTGGACTTCCCCAACATTGGGAACATTCTTCCTGCATCTAACCTGTCTAAACCCGTCTGAATTTTAAACGTTTCTATGAGATCCCCTCTCATTCTTCTGAACTTCAGTGAATACAAGCCCAGTTGATCCAGTCTTTCTTGATAGGTCAGTCCCGCCATCCCGGGAATCAGTCTGGTGAACCTTCGCTGCACTCCCTCAATAGCAAGAATGTCCTTCCTCAGGTTAGGAGCCAAAACTGTACACAATACTCCAGGTGTGGCCTCACCAAGGCCCTGTACAATTGTAGCAACACCTCCCTGTCCCTGTACTCAAATCCGCTCGCTATGAAGGCCAACATGCCATTTGCTTTCTTAACCGCCTGCTGTACCTGCATGCCAACCTTCAATGACTGATGTACCATGACACCCAGGTCTCGCTGCACCTCCCCTTTTCCTAATCTGTCACCATTCAGATAATAGTCTGTCTCTCTGTTTTTACCACCAAAGTGGATAACCTCACATTTATCCACATTATACTTTATCTGCCATGCATTTGCCCACTCACCTAACCTATCCAAGTCACTCTGCAGCCTCATAGCATCCTCCTCGCAGCTCACACTGCCACCCAACTTAGTGTCATCCGCAAATTTGGAGATACTACATTTAATCCCCTTGTCTAAATCATTAATGTACAGTGTAAACAGCTGGGGCCCCAGCACAGAACCTTGCGGTACCCCACAAGTCACTGCCTGCCATTCTGAAAAGTTCCCATTTACTCCTACTCTTTGCTTCCTGTCTGACAACCAGTTCTCAATCCATGTCAGCACACTACCCCCAATCCCATGTGCTTTAACTTTGCACATTAATCTCTTGTGTGGGACCTTGTCGAAAGCCTTCTGAAAGTCCAAATATGCCACATCAACTGGTTCTCCCTTGTCCACTCTACTGGAAACATCCTCAAAAAATTCCAGAAGATTTGTCAAGCATGATTTCCCTTTCACAAATCCATGCTGACTTGGACCTATCATATTACCTCTTTCCAAATGCACTGCTATGACATCCTTAAAAATTGATTCCATCATTTTACCCACTACCGATGTCAGGCTGACCGGTCTATAATTCCCTGTTTTCTCTCGCCCTCCTTTTTTAAAAAGTGGGGTTACATTGGCTACCCTCCACTCCATAGGAACTGATCCAGAGTCAATGGAATGTTGGAAAATGACTGTCAATGCATCCACTATTTCCAAGGCCACCTCCTTAAGTACTCTGGGATGCAGTCCATCAGGCCCTGGGGATTTATCGGCCTTCAATCCCATCAATTTCCCCAACACAATTTCCCTACTAATAAGGATTTCCCTCAGTTCCTCCTCCTTACTAGACCCTCCGACCCCTTTTATATCTGGAAGGTTGTTTGTGTCCTCCTCAGTGAATACCGAACCAAAGTACTTGTTCAATTGGTCCGCCATTTCTTTGTTCCCCGTTATGACTTCCCCTGATTCTGACTGCAGGGGACCTACATTTGTCTTTACTAAACTTTTTCTCTTTACATATCTATAGAAACTTTTGCAATCCGTCTTAATGTTCCCTACAAGCTTCTTCTCATACTCCATTTTCCCTGCCCTAATCAAACCCTTTGTCCTCCTCTGCTGAGTTCTAAATTTCTCCCAGTCCCCGGGTTCGCTGCTATTTCTGGCCAATTTGTATGCCACTTCCTTGGCTTTAATGCTATCCCTGATTTCCCTTGATAGCCACGGTTGAGCCACCTTCCCTTTTTTATTTTTCCCCCGACAGGAATGTACAATTGTTGTCGTTCATCCATGCGGTCTCTAAATGTCTGCCATTGCCCATCCACAGTCAACCCCTTCAGTATCATTCGCCAATCTATCCTAGCCAATTCACTCCTCATACCTTCAAAGTTACCCTTCTTTAAGTTCTGGACCCTTGAAGTGAATTCCAGGATCTTTCAATGACTTGTGTAAAGATGTTTTTCCTGCTCTCCGTTTTAAATCTTTGACATTTATTCTTGTATCTACGGTCCCCGCGTTCTAGGCGCCTCGACTATTGGAAACAGTCTGCTTCTATCTACCCTGGTCCATTCTTTCATTATTTTAAACATTTCCATCATATCGTCCCACCATCGAGGCTTTCCAGACTGAGCTGGACACTGTAACCAGTGGTTGAGTGTGTTGTATCATTGGGTGCATTGCCCTTTTAAGGTGATCAGGATTTGGCAGGAAGTTTTTTTTTGCAACCACCCTGCTAGATTTAAGCGAGCCCAGTGCGAGTCAGTGTCAATGAGCGGAGCTTTCTGGGCTAGGCAGCTTATTCCAGCGCTAGAAGGACAGCAGAGGCCCTCAGTGATAGGAGCAGGAGCAGGAGCAAGAGCAAGAGCAAGAGCAAGAGCAGGTGCGTCCGTCCGTCCGTCAGTCAGTCACTGTCAATCTGCGATCCGTGCACTCGGTGCCACCTTTAGTGTCTGTGTAACATTAATATCTAACCGGGGAGGGCTGGTGATAGTGCGGTTATCAGCTGGTGTTTCGTTGAAACTGAGTTTAAATCAACCAGCCACTCAAAGAAAAAACACGTTTTGAGGCATTGGATTTGAAACCAGAAATGAAAAGTTCGGGTTGGATGTTGTTTCGGAAATAGTCTTTCTATTACAGTATCAGAGAGTGACACAGCACAGCAGGAGGCCCCTCGAGTCCGTATCGGCTCTTTGGAAAGAGCTGCCCCATTAGTGTCACTGCCCCTGTCCTTTCCCCAGAGCCCGGCAAATTCACACTGTTCGTGTCTTTCTGTTAAGCAGCAGTTTCTTTTCCAGCTGCAAGTGGATTTTCCTCTTTTTAAAAAAAATATAACTTTCCACTGAAGTTCTCTGATTTGGAAAAACAGAAAATGCTGGAAATACTCCGCATCTGTGGAGGGAGAAACAGAGTTAATGTGTCAGGTCCATGACCTTTTCGGCAGAACTGGGTCAAAAGCTCTCTGATTGTTTAGTTCAAAAATTGCCTCAATTTTTTTCGTCAATCACTGTTTGAGTTTCGCTGAATCAAACGCACGCCACAGCGATTGGCTCATTGATTAGTAATTAAAAGGAAGCAGTGCCATCAAATTCTATCCAGAATTATATTTTTAACAGTAAAACGACTGGAGGTGGTTTTTATTGTGTTCCTAACACAGAAGAGACTGCACACAGGGAGGTTAAAGTAACAGTGACCTCAGTCTTTATTAAGATACTCCAGAGTGAGGAACATGCCTTAGATACAGTGCTCCCAAAGGATGCTGGGATCCCTTGGGACTTCAGGGGATGTGCTCCCTGGTGGTGGAACATGGGAGTGCATGCTTTACAGATACACAACATCACTTTCCCCCCACCCAAAGTCAAAGTGAAAACTATTTACAAGGTGAGGCGGTTGGGAGCCTTTCTTTCCCTGGTGGACCGCCTCGGTACAAATGTCTGTTCTGGTGTGTTGGCTGTGCCCTCGCTGGGCTGGCATGTTGTTGGCCCTGCAGGGCTGCTGGGTGAGCCTGGCCTTTCTGTGCTGTTGGCATGTTGGGTTTGATTTCCTGGTCCGGGGTGGTGTCGTTGATCATTTGGGTGTGTGTTGTGGGCTCGAAAAAGATGGTGTCTGCTGTGGGTTGTTCAGGGTAGTCTGTAAACCGCAGCCTCGTTTGGTCCAGGTGCTTTCTGCAAATTTGTCCATTGTCTAGTTTGACTACAAACACCTTACTCCCTTCTTTAGCTATCACCATGCCTGTGATCCACTTGGGACCATGTCCATAGTTTAGCACATACACAGGGTCATTCAGATCAATTTCCTGTGATACAGTGGCGCGACCATCGTTTACATTTTGTTGCTGTGGCCTGCTCTCTACCTGATCATGCAGGTTGGGGTGAACCAGCGCGAGTCTGGTTTTAAGTGTCCTTTTCATGAGTAGCTCAGCCAGGGGCACCCCTATGAGCGAGTGGGGTCTCGTGCGGTAGCTGAGCAGTACTCGGGACAGGCGGGTTTGGAGTGAGCCTATGAGACTCATTTGAGGCTCTGTTTGATTGTTTGTACTGCCTGCTCTGCCTGCCCATTGAAGGCTGGTTTAAATGGGGCCGAGGTGACATGTTTGATTCCATTGCGGGTCATGAATTCTTTTAAATTTGGCACTGGTGAAACATGGCCCGTTGTCACTGACCAGTATGTCAGGCAGGCCGTGGGTGGCAAACATGGCCCTCAGGCTTTCAATGGTGGCGGTGGCGGTGCTTCCCGACATTATTTCACATTCAATCCATTTTGAAAAAGCATCCACCACCACCAGGAACATTTTACCGAGAAGCGGGCCCGCATAGTCGACATGGATCCTCGACCATGGTCTGGAGGGCCAGGACCACAAACTTAGTGGTGCCTCTGGGCGCGTTGCTCAACTAAGCACACACGCTGCATTGCTGTACACATGACTCTAAGTTAGATTCGTTACCGGGCCACCACACGTGTGATCTGGCTATCGCTTTCATCATTACTATACCCGGGTGTGTGCTGTGGAGATCCGAGATGAACGTCTCCCTGCACTACGTGGTTACCCCACAACAGGCAGTCTGCCTGAATGGACAGCTTGTCCTTTTGGCGCTGGAACGGCTTGATTAGCTCTTGTATTTCAATAGGGATGCTGGCCCAGCTCCCATGCCGTACACCGTTTTTTACTAGGGACAGCAGAGGATCTTGGCTGGTCCAAGTCCTAATCTGGCGAACCGTGACAGGTGATTTATCATTTTCAAATGCTTCCATGACCATCAACAAGTCTGCAGGCTGCGCCACCATCAATAAGTTTGCAGGCTGTGCCATTTCCACCCCCGTGGTGGACAATGGTAGCCGACTGAGAGCATCTGCACAGTTCTCGGTGCCTGGCCTGTGGCGGATGATGTAGTTATATGCTGATAGCGTGAGTGCCCACCTTTGTATGCGGGCTGAGGCATTGGTATTTATCCCTTGTTTTCAGCAAACAGGAATATGAGGAGCTTGTGATCGGTTTCCAGCTCAAATTTGAGGCCAAACAGGTACTGATGCATTTTCTTTACCCCGAACACACACGCTAATGCCTCTTTCTCAATCATGCTGTAGGCCCCCTTGGCTTTAGACAAGCTCCTGGAGGCATAGGCGACAGGTTGCAACTTCCCCACAACGTTAGCTTATTGTAATACACACCCAACTCCGTACGACGACGCATCACATGCCAGTACAAGTCTTTTACACGGGTTATACAATACAAGCAGCTTGTTGGAGCATAAAATGTTTCTGGCTTTCTCAAAAGCAATTTCTTGTTTTTTTTCCCCATACCCAGTTCTCACCTTTACACAATAACACATGTAGGGGCTCTAAGAGGGTGCTTAACCCCAGTAGGAAGTTACCAAAATAATTGAGGAGTCCCAGGAACGACCGCAGCTCCGTGATGTTCTGTGGCCTGGGCATGTTCCTGATAGCCTCTGTCTTGGGGATTGTGGGCCGAATGCCGTCCGCCGCGATCTTTCTCCCCAAAAACTCCACTTCTGTTGCCATGAAGGCGCATTTCAACCTCTTCAACCGCAGCCCGATGCGATCCAGTCGCTGGAGGACCTCTTCCAGGTTTTGTAGGTGCTCGACAGTGTCCCGACCCGTGACCAATATGTCGTCCTGAAAGACCACCATGCATGATACCGACTTGAGTCGGCTCTCCATGTTTCTCTGGAAGATCACTGCAGCCGACCGAATTCCAAATGGGCATCTGTTGTAGATGAACAGTCCCTTGTGCGTGTTGATGCAGGTGAGCCCTTCACAGATTCCTCCAGCTCCTGCATCATGTAGGCCGAAGTCAGGTCAAGCTTGGTGAACGTCTTGCTTCCTGCCAGTGTCGCAAATAGGTCGTCTGCCTTAGGTAGCGGGTATTGGTCCTGTCGTGAGAAACGATTAATGGTTACTTTATAATCGCCGCAAATCCTGACCATGCCATCACTTTTGAGGACTGCAACAATCGGGCTGGTCCACTCACTGAATTCCACTGGGGAGATGATGCCCTCGTGTTGCAGCCTGTCCAGCTCAATTTCCACTCTCTCTCTCTCTCTCATCATGTGAGGTACCGCTCGCGCCTTGTGGTGAATGGGTCGTATCTCTGGGACCAAGTGGATCCGCACCTTCGCCCCGGAAACGTTTCCAGTGCCTGGCTCAAAAAGGGAAGGAAATTTGTTAAGAACCTGGGTACATGAGGCCTCATCGACATGTGATAGCACTCGGATGTCATCCCAGTTCCAGCGGATTTTGCCCAGCCAGCTCCTTCCAGGCAGTGTGGGGCCATTGCCTGGGACAATCCAGAGTGGCAGTTCGTGCACCGTGCCCTCGTAGGTGACATTGACCATGGCACTGCCCAGGACAGTGATAAGCTCTTTGGTGTACGTTCTCAGTTTCGTGTGGATGAGGCTCAGGGCTGGTCTGAGTGCCTTATTGCACCACAGTCTCTCAAACATCTTTTTACTCATGATGGATTGGCTAGCGCCAGTGGCCAGTTCCATGGCTACGGGTAAGCCATTCAATTTTACATTTAGGTGGACATTTCGTCAAATGTATGCACACCGTGTACTTCAGCATCTGCAAGCTCGTTGGAGGTGCCCCATTGTTCCACAGCTCTTGCAAACATACCCTTTGAGCGGCATGAATGGAAGCCTCCACAACGCCAACAAGGTGTGAATTGCCTTGCGTTCATCCTTTGTTGCGGACTCTGAGTCATCTGGGTCACCTGAGGCCTGCTGGCAGTTGCAGACTTGTGGTTTCTGCCCTGTACATTTCTGCTCGCAAACACAGTTCCAGTTAATTTATGAACATTGCTAGCACTTGTGTGTTGAGAAATTTGTTTAGTGCTATCACTGGTGGTCATAAACGCCTGTGCTATCGCAATGGCCTCACTGAGGGTCGGTGTCTCTACAGTCAAAAGTTTTCAAGGATGGTCTCGTGGCCAATGCCCAGTACAAAAAAGTCTCTGAGCATTTGCTCCAGGTAGCCATCAAACTCACATTGTCCTGCAAGTCGCCTTAGCTCGGCGATGTAGCTCACCACTTCCAGACCTTCAGATCGCTGGCATGTATAGAACCGATACCTCGCCATCAGCACTCTCTCCCTCGGGTTAAGATGCTCCCAAACCAGTGTACACAGCTCCTCATACGACTTATCTGTGGGTTTCACCGGAGCCAGAAGATTCTTCATGAGGCTGTAGGTCGGTGCCCCGCAGACCGTGAGGAGGACTGCTCTCCTTTTTGCAGCGCTTCCTTCTCTGTCCAGCTCGTTGGCTACAAAGTACTGGTCTAGTCGTTCGACATAGGCTTCCCAGTCCTCACCCTCCAAGAACCTCTCCAGGATGTCCACAGTTTGCTGTATCTTTGCGTTGGATTCGTATACTCGTCGCCAGTTATTGTGTTCCTAACACAGATGAGACTGCACACAGGGAGGTTAAAGTAACAGTGACCTCAGTCTTTATTAAGACAATCCAGAGTGAGGAACAGGCCTTAGGCGCCGGCTTATATACAGTGCTCCCAAGAGATGCTGAGATCCCTTGGGACTTCAGGGGATGCGCTCCCTGGTGGCGGAACATGGGAGTGCATGCTTTACAGATACACAACAGTTTTAAAATGTAAATGTTTGATCCTAACACGTTAGGGCAACCTGGACCAATGTGCTGGAACATCCGGGATTGATCAGGAACAAAACAATCTGACAGATTGAATTGAAGATATTTGCAATCATTTTGAGTGAAATTCACAAATGCTCCCTCACTTCCACCGCCACACACACACACACAAACACATTAAAAAATTTAACTATGTGGGACAGAAAGTGAAAGTTTACACGCATGCTGACATTTGAGAAGGAAATCGAAAAAGAACGTTGGCAATTCCCATATAAGTTCTAAGAACTGGTTCAGTATTGTTGCTAACTTCCCTGTAAAGCATTTTGTAAAAGGAGTGCTCCTGTCTGATTGTGTTTATTTTGAATAGAATCCACAAAAATGAATTATAATATTTGCCAAAAGCCGAGGCTGGAAATCTGACAAAAAGTAATATTTGTTGTTACTAGACAGTGTGAAGGACCAGGATTGTGGGTTTGCAATAAGTTCTATCCATGCTGCTCTTAATTCGGGTTGCCAACTTCAGCTGTCTGGGCCCTAAGCTCCGGAACTCCCTCCCTAAACTTCTCTACCTCTCTTTCCTCTTTAAAACCTACCTCTTTGACCAAGGTTTTGGTCATCTGCCCTCATTTCTTGCGTGGCTCGGTGTCAAATTTATTTGTTTTGTCTTATAACACTGCTGTGAAGCGCCTTGGGATGTTTTACTACTATAATAAATAAAAGTTGTTGTTGCCAGCCTGTCGAACAGCCATTTTCCGCATTTCTAGTATTTCTATAATGAATATTGCATAGTATTTACAGCACAGATACAGGCAATTTGGCCCAACAGGTCCATGCCGATATTTATGCTTTACATACGCCTTTTTTTAATTTGTTAATGGGATGTGGGTGTCGCTGGCAATGCCAGCATTTATTCCCCATCCCTAATTGGTGCTGATGAGCCTCGACCTTGAACCGCAGAGGGCAGTTAAGAGTCAATCACATTGCTGTGGGTCTGGAGTCACATCTAGGCCAGACCAGGTAACAACAACAGATTTCCTTCCCTAAAGGACATTAATGAACCAGATGGGTTTTTACGACAATCTGATAGTTTCATGTCAGCATTACTGATACTAGCTTTTTAATTCCAGATTTATTTAATTGAATTTAAATTCCTCAGCTGTTGTAGCGGGATTTAAACTCCTGTCTCTGGATCATTACTCCAGGCCTCTGGATTACTAAAAGAAAGACTTGCATTTATATAGTGCCTTTCATGAACACCGGACGTCTCAAAGCACTTTACAGCCAATGAAGTACCTTTGGAGTGTAGTCACTGTTGTATTGTGGGAAACGCATCAGCCAATTAAACACAGCAAGCTCCCACCAACAGCGATGTGATAATGACCAATTAATCTGTTTTTGTTATGTTGATTGAGGGATAAATATTGGCCCCCGCTCTTCTTTGAATTAGTGTCATGGGATCTTTTACGTCCACCTAAGAGAGCTGATGGCGACTCAGTTTAACATATCTTCCGAAAGATGGCACCTCCAACAGTGCAGCGTTCCCTCAGCACTGCACTGGAGTGTCAGCCTAGATTATATGCTCAAGTCTCTAAAGTAGGGTGTGAACTCACGACCTTCTGACTGAGGAGATGAGAGTGCTACCACATAGCCACGGCTGATACCTCGTATTAAATTAAAGCCCTATACTTTATGCATGCGCTCACTCTCTTTAAGTAATTACACGGGATGACTAAGGGATTTATTTCATTAAAACTATAGTGAAATTATGAGTCAAGTGTACACTACTGCTACTATGTTGGAAAGAGTTGCACACAGTCATAACAGCTTGCATGCAAATAGTTCCTTTAATAGAACAATGTCCCAAGGTGCTTTTGCAGATATATTCAAAAGGGAGTTAGATGAAGTCCTTACTACTCGGGGGATCAAGGGTTATGGCGAGAAAGCAGGAAGGGGGTACTGAAGTTTCATGTTCAGCCATGAACTCATTGAATGGCGGTGCAGGCTAGAAGGGCTGAATGGCCTGCTCCTGCACCTATTTTCTATGTTTCTATGTTTCTATGTAATCAGACCCAAAATGGGCATCGACTTGAAGAGGGAGATATTGGGAGGGGTGAACAAAAGCTTGGTTAAAGAGGTGGGCTTTAAGGAAGGTGTTCAAGAAGGAGAGGGAGATGAAGGGGTTTAGGGAGGACATTCCAGAGCTTGAGGCCGAGGTGGCTGAAAGCACAGCAGCCAATGGTGAGGCAAAGGGGGTGCACGAAAGGCCAGTCAAAAATATTCCCAGTCCTATATCATCAGGTGCTATATAAATGCAACTGTTCTATTTCCCTTCATCAGAAAAGGTGAGTTCAGTTTAAATTCCGAGTTTGACAACATCTTAACCTGCTTCCTATTGCCCTCAGATTTGCAGACCATGGAAGCTAATGGAAATTCTGCGGAGATCGATGAAGGCCTCTACTCCAGGCAGCTGTAAGTATATTTTGAAGTAAAGCAAACCCCTGTGGTTTGAAGGAGCACAATGGGGGCGGGGGTACAGCTTATTCACTGGATGAACAAGATTGATCTCACCAGAATTGTAATTTATAACTCTCCGAAGTTACCAACGGATTCCAATTAGGGAGGGTGGTTTATAGTGACTGAAAATAAGTCGAGATTTTTTTTTTTAATTATGTGGGATTCCTGGATTTTCACTGGTGCTTTGGGAGTTTCATTCTGCAATTCTGCCTTATTTATAATTCAGACCACTGATTTTTGATGACTGAATAAGTCAGCTTATTACTGGGGAATGCCACATGTCCCACGATTTTTCCGTGAAAACCGCAAATAAGTGGCTTTGACTATGATGGTCTTGCTCGTGAGTTTGTAGAACCTTTTGATCCGATCGTTGATCCTGCACCAGTAGGTGTGTTTAACACCAGAAGTGAATTCATTACACACCCACTTAACATTCAATACTATTCTGCACTGCTGCAGTTATGCTGCTTTTCATCACAAGGAAGCTTCTGTAAATCCAGGGACACTTGCATCGTGTTACAAAGTATTTATGGCACAGAAACAGGCCACTCAGCCCAACAGGCCCATGCCAGAGTTTATGCTCCACACGAGCCTCCTCCCACTCCTCGTCATCTCACCCCATCAACATATCAGTCTATTCCTTTCTCCCTCATGTGCTTATCTGGCTTCCCCTTATATGTATCTATGCTATTTGCCTCAACCACTCCCTGTGGTACCGAGTTCCACATTCTCACCACTCTCTGGGTGAAGACCTTTCTTCTGAATTCCCTATTGGATTTATTCGTGACTATCTTATATTTATGGCCCCGAGTTCTGGTCTCGCCCACAAGTGGAAACATCTTCTCTACCTCTACGCTTTCATAATCTTGAAGACTGCTATCAGTATACTTATGATAATATGTATGTGCCAATAAAAATTAGACTAAAGTATCTAATAAATGTTGAATAATAAAGGTTGTCAATGCGTCTCAAGGCAGCAATTTATACCAGAGATCATACCTTTTTAAAAAATTCATTCAAGGGATGTGGGCATCGCTGGCATTTATTGCCCATCCCTAATTGCCCTCGAGAAGATGGTAGTGAGCTGCCTTCTTGAGCCACTGCAGTCCGTATGGTGAAGGTACACCCACAGTGCTGTTAGGGAGGAAGTTCCAGGATTTTGACCCAGCGACGATGAAGGAGTGGCGATATGCTTCCAAATCAAAATGGTGTGTGACCTGGAGGGAAATGTGGAGGTGGCGGTGTTCCCGTGTGCTTGCTGCCCTCATGGTGGTAGAGGTCGTGGAGGTGCTGCCAAAGAAGCCTTGGCGAGTTGCTGCAGTGCATTTTGTAGATGGTACACAATGCACAGTACGCCAGTGGTGGTGGGTGCGGATGTTTATGGTATTGGATGGGGTGCCAATCAAGTGGGCTGCTTTGTCCTGGATGGTGTCGAGCTTGAATGGGTTCATGACTCAAACGAACTCTGAGATTGAATTTCAGCCTTAAATTCACTGCTACATATTTATCATTCTTTATTAACCAGCGGATCTCACTTAATGCTCACCGGTTGTCCAAGGTTGGGCAGACAACAACAACTTGTATTTATATAGCGCCTTTAATGTAGTGAAATGTCCCAAGGCACTTCACAGGAGTATCATGAGATTTTAAAAAAATTGACACCGAGCTGCATAAGTAGAAATTAGCGCAGGTGACCAAAAGCTTGGTCGAAGAGGTATGTTTTAAAGAGGCCTTCATCGATCTTTGAAGGAGGAAAGAAAGGCAGAGAGGTTTAGGCAGCGAGTTCCAGAGCTTGGGGCCTAGGTAACAGAAGGCACGGCCACCAATAGTTGAGGAATTATAATCAGGAATGCTCGAGTGCAGAATTAGAGGAGCGCAGACATCTTGGAGGAGGGGGAGGGGGAGGGGGAGGGGCGAGGCCATGGTGGGATTTGAAAACAAGGATGAGAATTTTGAAATCGAGGCATTGCTTAACCGGGAGCCAATGTAGGTCAGCGAGCAAAGGGGTGATGGGTGAGCGGGATTTGGTGTGAGTTAGGACACGGGCAGTCGCGTTTTGGATCACCTCTAGTTTACGTAGGGTAGGATGTGGGAGGCCAGCCAGGAGTACGTTGGAATAGTCAAGTCTCGAGACGGTTGTGATATTTAGTTGCTAGCCTGGCCTGTCCCTTTTAAAGTCAGTGCTGAAATATTCCCTGTGAGAACCAGATGATTGTAGCTATTATAAGCTCCTGTGGTTAATTAAGCAGTCAGTAAATTGCTTGTAAGTTTCAGGAGCCAAGTCACAAGAAGCCAGGAGGGAAATACTTAGATGCAAGTCATTATGCACCTGTGGTTGTTCCTTTTAAGATTAAAAGATTCAATTGCTCTAAATTCTTGAAAATTATTTGCAGCCAATGAAGTACTTTTTGGAGTGTAGTCACTGTTGCAATGTAGGAAATGCGGCAGCCAATTTGTGCACAGCAAGCTCCCACAGACAGCAATGTGATAATGACCAGATAAACTGTTTTTTTGTTTTGTTGATTGAGGGATACATATTGGCTAGGACACTGGGGATAACTCCCCTGCTCTTCTTTGAAATAGTGTCATGGAATCTTTTATGTTTACCTGAGAGAGCAGATGGGACCTCGGTTTAATGCCTCATCTAAAAAACGGCACCTCCGACAGAGCAGCACTCCCTCAACACTGGAGTGTCAGCCTAGATTTTTGTGCTCAAGTCTCTGGAGTGGGATTTGAACCCACAATTTTCTGACTGAGGTGAGGGTGCTTCCAAGGGATGACAAGTCAAATTGCAGGTGAGAATCTTGTGTTGACGGGTCAAAAAACAAGCTGCGGGCCGGATGTTGGAGAAGTTAGCGACCGGGTTTTCCCCGCGATTTGACCCTCCGCTGTGAAAACCCGGTCGCAAAGCCCGGACGGGATCCTAGGGTACCTGTTTATGGCGACGCTTCCAAGTACCAGTGAGGAGAGGTGCACCGACGTGTAATGACTCCGATTGCATTTGCCTCCGAGTTTTGGCACCCTCCCGACCCGTACGCCGCGTCCAGAATAGCGACAAGTCAAACCTGATGGTGCAGCTCTGCCAGCAGCGATAAGACAGAAAACCGCAAAAAAGGTAAGTTAAAGTTTTTTTTTGCAGCGATTACTTAGTTAAGGGTCTTGTAAATGTTTTTGGAATTATTTGGGGACTCCCCGCCCCCCCCCCCCCCCCCCCAGTCGCAGCATAAACGACCCCGGACTAAAGTTGCCGAAACTCGTGTTTTGCGCTGCGAATAATAGTGGAAAGCCTCCCTTACCGATACATGCCTGGCACAGACCCCAAAGGCTGAGAGTTCGGCCTAAAAATGATCGCGCAGTGAAAACGGTAATTTTCACATATCGCTACCATTTTCGCCAAGAAACCCCGAAAGCTGAAAATCCTATTGACAGTGTTTTAAGATTGTTTTTCAGGTATCAGAAAGGAGTGGAATGTGCAAATATCCTAATTGAAAGAATCATTTGTTTGAAGCTTATATTTTCCTGCATCCAACCATGGCTTGGAGATGTTTAGTTTGTTTTAATTTAATTGTCTGTGATGTGCTGCAGCTTGTGAGAAACTGAGAGGCAAGACTGGGCAACTTCAATCGCATGGGAAGAATGGTCCAGCTGGGTGTGTGGAAATAAATATACCCAGTAGATCTACCGAGGAATAAATTGGCCAATGATTGAAGATGATACAAAAGAGTTGCAAGAAATATGTAGCAAGGTCGTAGCACAAGAATTTTACATATTAAGATAGATTAAGGCTAAGGAAGGTGATTGGCAAAAGAACCAAAAGTGATATAAGAAAAAACTTTTACGCTGCGAGTGATTAAGATCTGGAATGAATTGCCTGAAAGGGTGGTGGATAAGCACCGGATTCTTTTTTTTTTTTTGCAGGGCTACGGGGAAAGGGAGGGGGAGTGGGACTCGCTGAAGTGCAGAGAGTGGCCATGGGCTCGATGGGCCGAATGGCCACCTTCCATTCTGTAACCATTCTATGATTCTATAGATCAATGTATAGGCTACAGTTTGTTTCAACTATGTTAATCTGTGGTAGAGTATGCGACAGTATAATTTAGCTAATTAAGACGTGAAGCTGATGCCGTATATTGCACAGGGTATAAAGGAGAGCTGGGATTGGTTCTTAAGCACTAATCTAATTCAGGGGCTCCAGTTTTTTATTTCGGGAGGAGGCACCTCACTGGACACTGTTGACCAAATGGACCGTGTGTAGTTGATATGTGATAACACTGCACTGAGGGATTGTTAATAATAATATTAAGTGACGGTCCATATTTAATTACCAAGAAGTAGTCACTTATACTCCTCAGTTTTAATTTTAACACCTGAAATTTTAGATGACAAGCCTTCAAGAACAAAGCTTGAATGGTTTTTGACCCCGTCTAAACTGTAGCACTGGAATCCCTCTCTGCTTATCTCTTGCGTTGAATGGACATTTTTGTTTGATCAGTAAGTCAATCAAACCCCATTCTAGCCTTGACCAGTGTCTGGAGCCTACCTGGGGGTCAAGGAAACTGTGGACAAACTTCACGTGGGCAGCTGTTCATCACCGACTCCTTTCTTCAGTGATTCTCATTTAATCATTCCTTTTCTTTTCCATTGACCGGGGATTCAATAGAGAACTGACTGAAGCTGGTGCCAGTTTATTTTTCTTTAAATATTACAGCGTTTGAAACGTCAGTGTCCTGTGCAGGTTATATGATGTACCGAAAGCAACAACACACCCAGGCGATAAGATGAGATCATAGGATGGTTACAGCACAGAAGGAGGCTATTTGGTCTGTCAAATCCGTGCCCGCTCTCTGCAAGCACACTTCAACTAGTCCCACTCCACCGCCCTTTCCCCGTAGCCATGCAAATTGTTTTTCCTTCAGGTACCTATCCAATTCCCTTTTGAAAGCCATGATTGGATCTGCTTCCACAACCCTCTCAGTCCGTGAATTCCAGATCTGAACCACTTGCTGCGGAAAAAAGTTTCTCCTCGTATCGCCTTTGATTCTTCTACCAATCACTTTAAATCTGTGTCCTCTGGTTCCTGACCCTTCCGCCAATGGGAACAGTTTCTCTCTATCTACTCTGTCTAGACCCCTCTAGTGGGAGTTTGCTTGTGCGCAAAATGGCTGCCGTCTTTCCTACATTACAACAGTGATAGTACTGCAAAAAGTACTTCATTGGCTGTAAAGCGTTTTGAGATGTCCGGTGGTCGTGAAAGGCGCTATATAAATCCAAGTCTTTTTTTTTCTTTTCTCTTGATATTGAACACCTATCAAATCTCCTTTCGACCTTTTCTGTAAGAAGAACAACCCCAGCTTCTCTAGTCTATCCATGTAACTTAAATCCCTCATCCCTGGAACCATTCTTGTAAATCTTATCTGCACCCTCTCTAAGGCCTTCACATCCTTCCTAAAGTGCGGTGCTCAGAATTGGACACAATACAATTCACACATACCAGTCATCACAAGAAATAGATGGTGGAGGAAGTTGGAGAATGGTTAGAATTGGGGTGCTCTCTTTTTTTTTTGATGTGGAGAAGTCTCTTATGAAGCAATCTACTCAACAGTCATCAGTGGCAGCTCAGAGTGAGAGGCAGCCCTGTATTTGGTGACCTTGTGTTGAGTAATTCCCCAGTGTAACAGCTAGACTGCCTTTTCATTTCTAATAAAACTCACATTCTGTTTGTAGGAGAATGAGCATTTGGTGCTTTAGTTTTGGACAATAGTTTTTTTTATTTATCCACACCCCATTAAATGTTCCCAGGTCAGATGGATCAACGGTCAAGCGCTGGTTAAACCACCTCCTTCTGTCCCACCCAATAATATACGTTAACCGGTGGAGTCACAACCGTGGCTCCGTGGGTAGCACCCTCGTCTCTGAGTCAGAAGGTTGTGGGTTCAAGTCCCACTCCAGAAACTTGAGCACCAAAAATCTAGGCTGACGCTCCAGTGCGGTGCTGAGGGAGCGCTGCTCTGTCAGAGGTGCCGTCTTAACGTTAAACATTAAACCGAGGCCCATCTGCCCTCTCAGGTGGACGTAAACGATCCCATGGCACGATTTTGATGTCCTGGCCAATATTTATCCATCAATCAACATCACAAAAAACAGATTATCTGGTCATTATCACATTGCTGTTTGTGGGAGCTTGCTTGTGTGCAAATTGGCTGCCGCGTTTCCTACATTACAACAGTGACTACATTCCAAAAGTACTTCATTGGCTGTAAAGTGCTTTGGGATGTCCGCTGGCCTTTCTTTCACAAGGGATTTTTGGTGTACCAGTGACATACACGGGATCAATCAAAAAAATACCAACACTAGAAATTTGAACTGAAAATAGAAAATGCTGAAATACATAACAGGTCGGTCGGAATCTAAAAGATGACAGGCTAAGGATGCAGGCGAGATCCCTCATTAGAACCATGTATTTTTAAATATAGATTGATAAAGCACATTCCTACATGTTCCATATTGTAGTTTAGTCACATTTTTTCTTTGTCCTGTGTGACTAACCCTATTTTTAGAATCAATATTTAGAAGTTTGTTTATTTTGGCAAGTGGAGATGTAATTCTACTCTAGTGTCATACTTTTAGCCTCTTTGCATTGACTACTGCTCCTGGCTGCTGATTCCCAGTTGTGCAATAAATGGCTCAAAAGAAATGCATGTAACAGCACAACCCGTCGGAGCGTGAGCAGTCCACTTGAGCAGACATTTGCTGACTAGACGTTGAACGGAGACACTGCTAATCAATGAGTGAGTGTTATCTCCACACACAAAATGCACAGCACTGCAGCACAGGACACCAATTGTAACTGTCCTGCGGCATTTGGGTTCTTTAGTCCTTGAGTGCTTTATCATCCTGTCCCATCGTGAACGCATGACCGCAGTCATAGTTTGATGTGAGTGTCAGCCGCGGCTCAGTGGGTAGAGCTCTCGCCTCCAAGTCAGAAGGTCATGAGTTCAAGGCCTACTCCAGATGACTTGGGCGTAGAAATACAGGCGGACACTCCAATGCGGTGCTGAGAGAGCGCTGCACTGCACTATTGTGACAGCAAATTCTGCACCAATGGGTCAAAAGGCCTCTATCTGTGCTGTAAATGTCTGTAGTTCAATCTGAAGTGAGGCAATGGAAAGACATTAAAAGAACAAAACAATGTGGATGGAAAGTCATGATAGAGGCCTACAGTAATTCAGAATCATCTTTCGGAGGAGACGTTAAACCGAGGCCCCGTCTGCCCTCTCAGGTCGACGGAAAAGATCCCACGGCACTATTCCGAAGAAGAGCAGGGGAGCTCTCCTCAGTGTCCTGGCCAACGTTACTATAAACAGATTATCTGGTCAATCATCCTTGATTTAATTTGTTTCTCTCATTTTTCCTGATAGTGGTGTTCTTCAATATCAGCCTTTTCATTCGGGTAAAATAAATTACAATGTTTATTTTATCTCAAGGGCCAGGGTCAGCATTTAGCGTGCTTCTATGGATATTAGAAAATCAACGGGCCCAAAACCGACCGAAAAAAAATTACGAAAACACCTGGTGGTCCCGGAGGAACGAACCTTGTGCTCCGAGGCCTAGCTGCACAGTCCAGCGTAGGGGCCCACGTATTCCAGGAATATATGCGTATCCTGGGATCACGTGGGCCTGGACCACCAATCACTATGTAGTATTCTCATTCATAGTTTTGGGAGCTCCGAGCCCCCACTACTATCAATGAGAATACCCCTAAAATCAAATAAAACACAAACATTTTTTTTAAAAACACCACTTTTTTTTAATTAATAGAAATTGCATTAAATTCAGTATTTGAGAAAAATTACATTTTTTGAAATTATAAAAAAAATTTTTTAATACTGTTAAATAAACTTACCTTCATAGACAGGGTTTTTAATATAAAAATAAGTAATAGCATTTATTTTTTCTATCTATTCGAACTCTAATGCTGGTAAAAGCAGGCCTTGTGCTTGCTTTTACCAGGCCTAAGAATTTGAAGGACATTCGCTGGGCAAGAGTTGGTCAAATAGCCCAAATCTCTGCCCAAAAAGGCCCTTCTCTCGGGGATGTGTTGGATCTATAAAAAGACATTTTGACAAATCGGAAGTGCCGGATTTATTCGCATGTGTGCGCACATCGTACACGCCCATAGAGACCGCGATTTTTGGTCCAATAGTACATTGGGAAAAATAACACAGATTCTGGTAAATAAGTTAGACTAAGACACCAGAGACAAAGGAGTTAAAGAGGCTGGAGTGAGGGTATGAACTAGAATGGCTGAGTGATTAATTGAGGCGTGAGTGCTGTGTCCTTGGGTTTAATTCCCACTGGCCCAATATATGTTAAGAAGTGGCTTGGGGAATTTCTGAATTTCTGTGTGACCTCATCATACCAAGTAATGTATAACTAGGTAAGGTGTTTCTCTGTGTGACAATAGGTGAAATCTGAGGGTTAGATCTGCTATGACTTTAGTTCAAAGGGGGTAACATTTGCGACTTCAGCAATTCAAAGTCTGAATGAAAAGATGCGTCATTGCAGGGCCAATCAGGTAAACCTTACGGAAAAATACAATTTTGCGATGTTTCCCTACATTAAACAGTGGCTGTACTTCAAAAGTACTCGCATTGACTTTAAAGCACTTTGGGACATCTTGAGATTGTGAAAAGCATTTTTTAAATGCAAGTTCTTTTTTCTTTCCTGACTTGAAATTACTCATTGTTTCCAAAGTTCAGACAGACCTATCTGATAACCAACTATAATAGTCGTAACATTCAGCCATCCACAGTACGATAAGGCTGTTAATTATTATACCAATGTCCAATAACAAAGCTGCATCTGCAGGGGTTTTTCCTCTTTATTTAATTTCACCCAATTTCTTGCCTTGTCGTTACAAAGAAAGAAAGACTTGCATTTATGTAGCGCCTTTCACGCCCATCAGATGTCCCAAAGCGCTTTACAGTGAATGACGTACGTTAAGTGTAGTCACTGTTGTAATGCAGTAAATGTGGCAGCCAATTTGCGCACAGCAAACTCTCACAAATAGCAATGTGATGATGACCAGATAATCTGATTTTGTGATGTTGATTGAGGGATAAATATTGGCCCAGGACTCCGGGGATAACTCCCCTGCTCGTCTTCAAAATAGTGCCATAGGATCTTTTTTACGTCCACCTGAGAGGGCAGATGGGGCCTCAGTTTAATGTCTCATTGGAAAGATGTTTCCGAATTATTGAAGGCCTCTATCATGACTTTCCATCCACATTGTTTTGTTCTTTTAATGTCTTTCCATTGCCTCACTGAGTTTGAGCTATAGACATTTACAACACAGATAGAGGACATTTGACCCATTGGCCCAAAATTTGCTGTCACAATAACGGTGAGGTTAATGGCCCTCATCTTTATTTATGTGCAAATCGCACAGCAATTTTAGACGAGGGGCGGATGCGCGGTTAAACACGAAAATCCAAAAGTTGTTGTCCGAGACACGCCGCTCCGCTGTTAGCTTCGCGCAAATGGCATCTCGCCATCTTCCTCACCATTGAAATGCATTGAACGGTGTGAAGTTCTTGTATTTGCAGTCAGCTGTAGCTCAGTGGATAGCACAGTCGCCTCTGAGTCAGAAGGTTGTGGGTTGAGCATGAAAGAATCTAGGCTGATACTCCAGTGCAGTGCTGAGGGAGTGTTGCACTATCGGAGGTGCTGTCTTTTGGATGAAACATTAAACCGAGGTCCCGCCTGCTCTCTCAAGTTGAATTAAGAGATTCCATGGCACTATTTCAAAGAAGAGCAGGGGAGTTATCCCCGGTGTCCTGGCCAATATTTATGCCTCAAACAACATAACAAAACAACAGATTATCTGGTCATTATCACATTGCTGTTTGTGGGAGTTTGCTTGTGTGCAATTGGCTGACGCTTTTCCTACATTACAACAGTGACTACATTCCAAAAGTACTTCATTGGCTGTAAAGCACATTGAGATGTCCGGTGATCGTGAGACGTGCTATATAAATGCAAGTCTTCTTAGATACGAACTAAACTTGTCACAGAAAGTTAGGGCTTGTCTATTTCAGTCTTTTTAACAGCATGATAAGTGTTAATTACTGCCAGTCAACCTCTCTGCCACTGAAAATTAACTCTTTCAAATTGGAGTTTCATTCCATCAGGTTTTAATTGTTGTTTGAGATTTTGTTTTAAATTCAAAAATTAAACATTTTTAAAAACGTTTTTTCTTTCTGTCTCTTTACACTTGTTCTTAATCCAATCTTTCTTTCCCTCTATTTTTCTTTCTGTACCTGATTTGACATTGAATTCACCCCATTCTAATTTATATTTCCTTGTTCATATGTCACTTACACTTCACTGTTCAGACCTTGCGCAGTTAATTTCACAATCCTTCAATCTGATTGGTTAAGGAGATACCCAGTTGCTTGTCCTGTTCATTCAGGTCCCAGATACCCTGTAGAGGGCACTGTACCTTTTCCATCTCACCCTTCTGACAACTTGCTGAGCAGCATACAATAGTTATTAAACGGACAAGGGTAAGTCTTCAAGGGCATGTATAAGATTATGAGGAGGCTTGACGAGAAAGCAGGAATGGGGTACTGAAGTTGAATGTTCAGCCATGAACTCATTGAATGGCGGTGCAGGCTAGAAGGGCCGAATGGCCTACTCCTGCACCTATTTTCTATGTTTCTATGTTTCTATGTTTGACCAGTGCAGAGAGGATATTTCCACTAATGGGGGAGACTAGAACTAGAGGGCATAATCTTAGAATAAGGGGCCGCCCATTTAAAACAGAGATGAGGAGAAATTTCTTCTCTCAGAGGGTTGTAAATCTGTGGAATTCGCTGCTTCAGAGAGCTGTGGAAGCTGGGACATTGTATAAATTTTAGACAGAAATAGACAGTTTCTTAAATGATAAGGGGTTATGGAGAGCGGGTGGGAAAGTGGAGCTGAGTCCATGATCAGATCAGCCATGATCTTATTGAATGGTGGAGCAGGCTCGAGGGGCCGTATGGCCTATTCCTGTTCCTATTTCTTATGTTCTTATGTAAGTCTAGCTTACGGCGGGCGCTGTTTGTTGGCTGCCACAGCAATTTTTGGGCCATTATATCTGTGCTGACTCTTTGCTTAGAGCAATCCAAAACTAATTCCGCTGCCCTGTGTTCCCTCCGTTGCTCCGTATCTTCATTTCCTTCGAATATTTATCTTTTCACATAAAAGATGAGGCCCCGTCTGCTCTCTCAGGTGGAGGTAAAAGATCCCTTTGCACTATTTTGAAGAGCAGAGGAGTTATCCCCGATGTCCTGCCCAATATTTATCCCTCAAACAATATAACAAAAACAGATTATTTGGTCATTGTCACATTGCTGTTTGAGCAAGCTTCCTGTGCGCACATTGGCTGCTGCATTTCCTACAGAAATAGTCCCAATATCTTGAGCCTCTTCTCGCAACTATATTTTCTTATACCTAGTATCATCCTGGTAAATCTGCATTATACACGCTGTATGAACATAATGTCCTTTTCTACAAATTGGGTACAGCAGCATAGTGATTATGTTACTGGAGTGATTTTTTTTTTTATTCGTTCCTGGGATGAGAATGTTGCTGGCAAGACCAGCATTTATTGTCCATCGCTAATTGCCCTTGAGAAGGTGGTGATGAGCTGCTGCCTTGTGGTGGTGAAGGTACTCCCACAGTGCTGTAAGGGAGGGAGTTCCAGGATTTTGACCCAGCGACGATGAAGGAACGGCGATATATTTCCAAGTCAGGATGGTGTGTGACTTGGAGGGGAACGTGGAGCTGGTGGTGTTCTCATGCGCCTGTTATCCTTGTCATTCTAGGTGGTAGAGGTCGCAGGTTTGGGAGGTGCTGCTGAAGAAGCCTTGGCAAGTTGCTGCAGTGCACCTTGTAGATGGTACACACTGCAGCCACAGTGCGCTGGTGGTGGAGGGAGTGAATGTTGAAGGTGGTGGACGGGGTGCCAATATAGCAGGCTATGAACATGAATTCAAATCCCAACAAAGCAGTTTGAGAAAAATAAAACCTGGAAATAATAAGCTGGTACTACGAAACGTGACCTTGAAACTGTCGTTTTGTCATTAAAAACCCAACTGGTTTATTAATGTTTACTAATCCCCTTTAGGGAATAAAACCTTACCCTAAATATGGTTCCAGTCAATCAAAAAAAAAAATAAAGGCTTGGATTTATATAGCGCCTTTCACGACCACCAGACGTCTCAAATGCTTTACAGCCAATGAAGTACTTTTGGAGTGTAGTCACTGTTGTAAAATGTAGAAAACGTGGCAGCCAATTTGTGCACAGCAAGCTCCCACAAACAGCAATGTGATAATGACCAGATAATCTGTTTTAGTGATGTTCATTGAGGGATAAATATTGGCCAAGACACCAGGGATAACGTCCCTGTTCTTCTTTGAAATAGTGCCATGGGATCATTTACATCTGAGAGCAGATGGGGCCTTGGTTTAACATCTCATCTGAAAGACAGTGCAGCATTCCCTCTGTACTGCACTGGAGTGTCAGCCGAGATTTTTGTGTTCAAGTCTCTGGAGGTTTTATTTTTCTCAAACTGCTATGTTTAGATTTGAATTCATGTTCACAGCCCGCTTATATTAGCACCTCATCCACCACCTTCAACATTCACTCCCTCCACCACCAGTGCACTGTGGCTGTAGTGTGTACCATCTATAGAATGCACTGCAGCAACTCACCAAGGCTTCTTCAGCAGCACCTCCCAAACCTGTGACCTCTACCACCTAGAAGGACAAGAGCAGCAGGTGCATGAGAACACCATCACCTCCACGTTCCCCCCCATCATCACACAACATCATGACTTGGAACTATATCGCTGTTCCTTCATCGTCACTGGGTCAAAATCCTGGAACTCCCTCCCCAACAGCACTGTGGGAGTTCCTTCACACAGACTGCAGCGGTTCAAGGCGGCAGCTCACCACCACCTTCTCAAGGGCAATTAGCGATGGACAATAAATGCTGGTCTTGCCAGCGATGTTCTTATCCCAGGAACAAATTTTTTTTTAAATTAGTCCAGCAACATAACCACTATGCTGCTGTACCCGATTTGTAGAAAGGACATTATGTTCATACAGCGTTCAAGTCTCTGAAGTGAGACTTGAACCCACAACCTTCTGACTCAGAAGTGAGGGAGCTGCCCACTGAGCCACAGCTGACACTTGTTCTCTCTTTCTTTTTCGGCTCCTTGAACGCAGTTTTTCTATTTATAAGCTGGCTCACCGGCTGATCTAGATGAACTTCCACAATGATCAGACTATTCTCACTGAATTGATCCACCCCCTTTCACTTTGCAGTCAACCACCCAATGCCCTCCGCCTATTCATTAGTACATCAAACCTAATGCGCAATTTATTCTTGAAGGTTTTTGAGGATTCTGCTCACTGGAGCTAATCAACTGGTTTCGGAGCAAAGGGGGGTGGGGACGAGTGGCTGGCCTGCACCCCCACACATGCCTAACTGTAGTGTGTCAATGGAGCAAGTTGTTGGTTTGCTATCTCGGTCAGGATATAGTCTCTCTGATGAGAAGAGCTCAAAAGTAGACAGACAAAGAATGAAAGTTAATGAGCAACGTTGGTTTGTGAATCTCCTACAGGTACGTGCTGGGCCATGAGGCCATGAAGCGGATGAAGAATTCAAGTGTGTTGATCTCTGGGATGCGAGGGCTGGGTGTGGAGATCGCCAAGAACATCATCCTCGGAGGAGTGAAATCGGTCACCATCCACGATGAAGGAAATGCGGAGTGGAACGACCTCTCCTCTCAGGTATGGTGGACGTTTCTATAAACCTCAGCTGCTTCCCACCACCTTGAAGGCTCGAATGCTTCTTATGATCAATGTGCAGTCAATCCACCGAAGGAAAATAAGAGAAATGGTTCCGTTTCTCTTATCTCACCCCCCTGGCAAAAAAGCCAGAGGGGAGATGAGAATCTGTTTTTACACAGCGAGTTATGATCTGAAATGCACAGCCTGAAAGGGTGGAGGAAGCAGATTCAATCGTGACATTCAGAAGTGAATTGAATGTATACTTGACTAGGAATATATTTGCAGAGCTATGGGGAAAGAGCAGAACTTTCAGAGAGCCATCACGATAGGCTGAATGGCTGGCGAAAAGGCCTTTAACTATAATAAGATAGTCACTAATGAATCCAATAAGGAATTCAGGCAAAACACTTCCCTTGAAATATCTGCTTCGACGATTCAAGTTCATTTTTGAAGTGAAGTTTCTGACAGAAAGTACATTAAAACAGTAAAAGCATATTTTTCGACTGGCACGGACATGATGGGCAAAATGGTTTCCTTCTGTGTTGTAATTTTTCTATGATCTGTCAAGGTGCTAAAGAATTTCCTGATTTATCTCTCTCCCATTTTTAGTTTTACCTGACGGAAGAAGATATTGGGAAGAACAGGGCAGAAGTGTCACAACTGCGCCTGGAGGAACTGAATAGTTATGTTCCTGTCTCCTCGTGCACTGGGAAGCTAACTAAACACTTACTGCAGCAGTTCCAGGTAAAGTAGAAACATCACCCTGTTTAGGGGAGAAGAGTTCACTTAGAAACATAGAAACATAGAAAATAGGTGCAGGAGTAGGCCATTCGGCCCTTCGAGCCTGCACCGCCATTCAATGAGTTCATGGCTGAACATGCAACTTCAGTACCCCATTCCTGCTTTCTCGCCGTACCCCTTGATCCCCCTAGTAGTAAGGACTACATCTAACTCCTTTTTGAATATGTTTAGTGAATTGGCCTCAACAACTTTCTGTGGTAAAGAAATCCACAGGTTCACCACTCTCTGGGTGAAGAAGTTTCTCCTCATCTCGGTCCTAAATGGCTTACTCCTTATCCTTGGACTGTGACCCCTAGTTCTGGACTTCCCCAACATTGGGAACATTCTTCCTGCATCTAACCTGTCTAAACCCGTCAGAATTTAAACGTTTCTTGAGATCCCCTCTCATTCTTCTGAACTCCAGTGAATACAAGCCCAGTTGATCCAGTCTTTCTTGATATGTCAGTCCCGCCATCCCGGGAATCAGTCTGGTGAACCTTCGCTGCACTCCCTCAATAGCAAGAATGTCCTTCCTCAAGTTAGGAGACCAAAACTGTACACAATACTCCAGGTGTGGCCTCACCAAGGCCCTGTACAACTGTAGCAACACCTCCCTGCCCCTGTACTCAAATCCCCTCGCTATGAAGGCCAACATGCCATTTGCTTTCTTAACCGCCTGCTGTACCTGCATGCCAACCTTCAATGACTGATGTACCATGACACCCAGGTCTCGTTGCACCTCCCCTTTTCCTAATCTGTCACCATTCAGATAATAGTCTGTCTCTCTGTTTTTACCACCAAAGTGGATAACCTCACATTTATCCACATTATACTTCATCTGCCATGCATTTGCCCACTCACCTAACCTATCCAAGTCACTCTGCAGCCTCATAGCATCCTCCTCGCAGCTCACACTGCCACCCAACTCAGTGTCATCCGCAAATTTGGAGATACTACATTTAATCCCCTCGTCTAAATCATTAATGTACAATGTAAACAGCTGGGGCCCCAGCACAGAACCTTGCGGTACCCCACTAGTCACTGCCTGCCATTCTGAAAAGTACCCATTTACTCCTACTCTTTGCTTCCTGTCTGACAATCAGTTCTCAATCCATGTCAACACACTACCCCCAATCCCATGTGCTTTAACTTTGCACATTAATCCCTTGTGTGGGACCTTGTCGAAAGCCTTCTGAAAGTCCAAATATACCACATCAACTGGTTCTCCCTTGTCCACTCTACTGGAAACATCCTCAAAAAATTCCAGAAGATTTGTCAAGCATGATTTCCCTTTCACAAATCCATGCTGACTTGGACCTATCATGTCACCTCGTTCCAAATGCGCTGCTATGACATCCTTAATAATTGATTCCATCATTTTACCCACTACTGATGTCAGGCTGACCGATCTATAATTCCCTGTTTTCTCTCTCCCTCCTTTTTTAAAAAGTGGGGTTACATTGGCTACCCTCCACTCGATAGGAACTGATCCAGAGTCAATGGAATGTTGGAAAATGACCGTCTATTTCCAAGGCCACCTCCTTAAGTACTCTGGGATGCAGTCCATCAGGCCCTGGGGATTTATCGGCCTTCAATCCCATCAATTTCCCCAACACAATTTCCCGACTAATAAGGATTTCCCTCAGTTCCTCCTCCTTACTAGACCCTCTGACCCCTTTTATATCCGGAAGGTTGTTTGTGTCCTCCTTAGTGACTACCGAACCAAAGTACTTGTTCAATTGGTCTGCCATTTCTTTGTTCCCCGTTATGACTTCCCCTGATTCTGACTGCAGGGGACCTATGTTTGTCTTTACTAACCTTTTTCTCTTTACATATCTATAGAAACTTTTGCAGTCCGTCTTAATGTTCCCTGCAAGCTTCCTCTCGCACTCTATTTTCCCTGCCCTAATCAAACCCTTTGTCCTCCTCTGCTGAGTTCTAAATTCCTCCCAGTCCCCAGGTTCACTACTATTTCTGGCCAATTTGTATGCCACTTCCTTGGCTTTAATACTATCCCTGATTTCCCTTGATAGCCACGGTTGAGCCACCTTCCCTTGAGTCCATTCCCGAGGGTGGCATAAGCCTGCTGAGAAATTAAGTCCTTTTCTAATGAGCGCTTGTTGATTCCACCCTAAGTAAACTAGAGGTGATCCAAAACTCGGCTGCCCGTATCCTAACTCGCACCATGTCCCGCTCACCCATCACCCTGTGCTCACTGACCTACAATGGCTCCTGGTTAAGCAACATCTCGATTTCAAAATTCTCAGCCTTATTTTCAAGTCCCTCCCTATCTCTCTCTAATCTCCTCCAGCCCCACAAACCCTGTTGATGTCTGCGTTCCTCTAATTCTGCCCTCTTGAGCATCCCTGATTATAATCATTCAACCATTGGTGACCATGCCTTCTATTGCCTAGGCCCCAAGCTCTGGAATTCCCTCCCTAAACCTCTCCACCTCTCTGTCTATCTTTCCTCCTTCAAGACGCTTCTTAAAACCTACCTCTTTGACCAGATTTTTGGTCACCTGCCCGAATTTCTACTTTTGCAGCTCAGTGTCATTTTTTATCTCCTAATACTTCTATGAAGCGCTTTGGGATGTTTTACTACATTAAAGGCACTATATAAATACAAGTTGTTGTTGTAATGGCATCCTGAATCATGCCCAGGCTACAGCTTCACCAGTGTTTCCAACTGTATTATCGGGCATGCTGACACTAACCAAGGAGAGTTCCCTCAAAATCCTCGGTTCACAATTCCATTTGACCTTCTTGGCCCCAGATTGAGAATTTTATTTCCTTCACCAACATCATTTTTTTTCTCTAGTTACACACATTTACACTTCCACCCAGCCAACGACTGGGCCATTCCTCCATCAGCACCTTGACAAAGCTGTCCACCACTGGGGATTTACCTCGCGTCACAGTGTAGACTAATTGCCAGAGACCTATTGCCGTGAATAGACAAGAACTCCATTATCCTTGTACCGTGCGAGTACCAGGATGGTAGAAGGTGAACATGACAGACCTTGGACATTCTTCATCTAGCAATTCTCATGTCCAAGAGTAGCCTCACTAATGCCTCACAGAGTTCAGTGTTGCCAACGCTTGCGGTCCTCAAAGGCAGGCCTGGTGCAGCGTCCAAACGAGAGTCTGAAGGCGGAGCGGAAGCAGTTGTGTGCTCGTTTGCCTCTCCTTCAGCACCTCATGAAGACTTCTGCTTGGACCCCTACATCAGGGCTCCCCTTAGGCAATTACAAGCGTCAACAGCACTGGGACCCACTCATTCATGTGAACATTCCACTCGTCCTGACCACTGTTGTTGGGTGTGGTGGCACTTTTAGTGCACTTTGTACAGCAGGCATCTCAAAGCACTGGAGAAATGCCACCAACGCTGCCACCGCAAAATCTTGCAAATCCATTGGCAGGATAGGCACACCAACATCAGCGTTCTCTCTCAGGCCAACATCCCCAGCATCGAGACATTGACCACGCTCAATCACACCGCTAGACAGGCCACATTGTCCGCATGCCCGATACTCAACTCCCGAAACAAGCACTCTACTCCGAGCTAAGTCACGGCAGGCGAGCCCCAGGAGGGCAGAGAAAACGCTTCAAGGACACCCTCAAAGCCTCCTCAGAAAAAAATGCAACATCCCCACCGATTCTTGAGAATCCCTGGCCCAAAACTGCTCAAAGTGGAGGAGAAAGCGCCGAACACTTTGAGTCTCTTCGCCGGGAGCACACAGAAGCCAAGTACAAAGAGTGGAAGTAGCTGTGTTATCAGGTGACTGATCAGCAATCCACACACTGAAAGTTGTCTTTTTAGACAGTCCCCCGGAGTCAAGGATAACTTGCTTCCACACTAAAATGAGTTCTAAGGTGACTGATCATCATAGGCAGTCTCTCGGAATCAAGGAAGACTTGCTTCCATTCTAAAAATGAGTCCTTAGGTGGCTGAACAGCCCAATACGAGAACCACAGTCCCTGTCACAGGGTGGGTGGGACAGGTTTGCCGCACGCTCTTTCTGCTGCCTGCGTTTGATTTCTGCATGCTCTCGGCGATGAGACTCGAGGTGCTCAGCGCCCTCCCGGATGCACATCCTCCACTTAGGGTGGTCTTTGGCCAGGTACTCCCAGGTGTCAGTGAGGATTTTGCACTTTATCAGGGAGGCTTTGAGGGTGTCCTTGCAGCGTTTCCTCTGCCCGCCTTTTGGTTCGTTTGCCGTGAAGGAATTCCGAGTAGAGCGCTTGTTTTTGGAGCCTCGTGTCTGGCATGAGAACTATGTGGCCTGCCCAGCAGAGCTGATCAAGTGTGGTCAGTGCTTCAATGCTGGGGATGTTGGCCTGGCCGAGGATGCTAACGTTGGTGCATCTATCCTCCCAGGGGATTTGTAGGATCATGCAGGGACATCGTTGGCGGTATTTCTCCAGCGACTTGAGGTGTCTACTGTACATGGTCCATGTCTCTGAGCCGTACAGGAGGGCGGGTATTACTACAGCCCTGTAGACCATGAGTTTGGTGGTGGATTTGAGGATCTGATCTTCAAACACTCTATTCCTCAGCCGGCCGAAGGCTGTGCTGGCACACTGGAGGCGGTGTTGAATCTCATCGTCAATGTTCTTGTTGATAAGAGGCTCCCGAGGTATGGGAAATGGTCCATTACAGACCCAATCCACGTGGATCTTGACTGAGGGGGCAGTGCTGTGCGGCGAGGACAGGCTGATGGAGGACCTTTGTCTTACGGATGTTTAGTGTAAGGCCCATGCTTTTGTATGCCTCAGTAAATACGTTGACTATGACTTGGAGTTCAGCTTCTGAATGTCGCAGGCGTCGTCCGCAAACTGTAGCTCGACAACAGACGTTGGGGTAGTCTTGGACCTGGCCTGGAGTTGACGAAGGTTTAACAGGTTCCCACTGGTTCTGTAGTTTAGTTTCACTCCAGCGGGGAGCTTGTTGACTGTGAGGCGGAGCATGGCAGCGACGAAGATTGAGAAGAGGGTTGGGGCAATGACGCAGTCCTGTTTGACCCCAGTACGGATGTGGATTGTGTCTGTAATGGATTCATTGGTTAGGATCACGGCCTGCATGTCATCGTGGAGCAGGTGGAGGATGGTGACAAACTTTTGGGGGCATCCGAAACCGAGGGGGACGCTCTATAGACCCTCGCGGTTGACAGTCAAAAGCCTTTGGAAGGTCGAAGAATGCTATGCATAAGGGTTGGTGTTGTTCCCTGCATTTTTCCTGCAGCTGTCGCACTGTAAAAATCGTGTCCGTTGTGCCCCGTAGGGGACGCAATCCGCACTGTGATTCCGGGAGGAGCTCCTCAGCCACAGGGAGAAGACGGTTGAGGAGGACTCTAGCGACGACTTTCCCAGTGGCTGATAATAGGGAGATTCCTCTGTAGTTGCCGCATTTGGACTTGTCCCCTTTTTTAAAGATGGTCCAATCACTGCATCTCTGAGATCTCCCGGCATGCTCTCCTCCCTCCAGATGAGAGAGATGAGGTCATGTATTCGCGCCAACAGTGCCTCTCCGCCATACTTCAGTGCCTTAGCGGAGATTCCATCCGTTCCCATCGCCTTGTTGTTCTTAAGCTGTCTTATGGCTTTTTCTACCTCGTGCTGGAGTTTTACTGAGGTGGTGGCGGGATGGAGTCAAGAACACTCGAATCAAAGGCAGAGTCTCGATTGAGGAGATCTTCGAAATGCTCCTTCCAGCGGGCCCTGACTGCCTCGGTGTCCTTGATGAGTGTTTCCCCATTCTTGGCCAGCAGCGGGGTGGGGCCTTGGGTGTTTGGACCGTAGGTGGCCTTGACTGCGATGAAGAATCCTCACACATCATGGCTGTCGGCCAGCTGTTGTATCTCCTGCGCTTTCTCCATCCACCACCTGTTCTTTAGGTCCCGGGTTTTTTGTTGGACCTCAGCCTTAAGCCATCTGTAATGCTGTAATGTTGAACCAAAGTTGACCTGCGTTCTGGATCCTAATCACCTTGCACAGAGCAGTCATGAAGAGCATACACTGATGCATAATGAATGCTAATGGAACAAATCCCACAATAGTCCAACTATCTACTCAGATTAGGGACCGCTGTAACTAGCTGTGTCTGGCAAGTGTGGCGCACTATTGCTCATGACCGGAAGGTAGTGGTGTCCTCTATTCGTAAAGGTACCGCACGTCCATCAGAAAGTGAGCTAAGTCTACCTCGTCCATGGATTCGTCCAGCTGCAGAGAAAAGTACTGGCTGATAATGACACGCTTCACTAATTGAATTAGGACATCATTGGCCATGTCATTCATTCAACGTGACACTGTGTTGTTTGATAATGGCATTAACTGAATTAATATTTGGGGCTTTTCTCCAAGCTTTAGTGCTTACCATGTCTGCAGCCACATGTAGCATTAGTTCATTGATAGATAGAGAGAAACTGTTCCTGTTGGCAGAAGGGTCGAGAACCAGAGGATACAGATTTACGGTGATTGGCAGAAGAACCAAAGGCGACATGAGGAAAACTATTTTAGGCAGCACTGCCTGAAAGGGTGGTGGAGGCAGATTTAATCTTGGCTTTCAAAAGGGAATTGGATAAGTGCCTGAAGGAAAAAAAATTGTAGGGCTGCGGGGAAAGGGCGAGGGAGTGGGACCGGCTGAAGTGCTCTTGCAGAGAGCTGGCATGGGCTCAATGGGCTAAATGGCCTCTTCCTGTGCTGGAACCATTCTATGATTCAGGTATTATAATGGCTGTATAATCCATAGAGTATCCTCTGATCTTTAATGCTGGTAGTTTGAAAGTGCTTTTGTATTCTTTTTATTCCAGTGATGATAGTGACTTCTGCGCTGCGCTCTCTTCCTTTTAATGGATGTCTGACGACAGTTCTAATGGAGCGTGACGGCATACACTGTGTGGAGACAGACTGGATGCTGTTTGTTACCATCAGTAAGACTGACCCTCAATCTGGGATAAGACCCAGTACTTAAAGCAGAGTTTCTGTAGGGAACAGTCCCATTCATAGAATCAGAGAAATTTACAGCACGGAAGGAGGCCATTCAACCCATTGTGTCCGCGCCGGCCGACAAGGAACTATCCAGCCTAATCCCATTTTCCAGCTCTCGGTCCGTAACCCTGCAGGTTACGGCACTTCAAGTGCACATCCAAGTACTTTTTAAATATGGTGAGGGTTTCTGCCTCTACAACCCTTTCAGGCAGTGAGTTCCAGACTCCGACAACTCTCTGGATGAAAAAAGTTCTCCTCAAATCCCCTCTAATCCTTCTACCAATTACTTTAAATCTATGCCGCCTGGTTGTTGATCTTTCTGCTATCCACTCAATCTAGGCCCCTCATAACTATATACACCTCAATTAAATCTCCCCTCAGCCTCTTCTGTTCCAAAGAAAACAACACCAGCCTATCCAATCTTTCTTCACAGCTAAAATTCTCCAGTCCTGGCAACACCCTGGTAAATCTCCTCTGCACCCTCTCTAGTGCAATCACATCCTTCCTGTGATGTCCTGCTTGTATCTCCAAATGGTCTTTTGATCCTTGGTTCCGCACCGGCAGTTTTAAAATAAAATACAAGAACATATGAAGGCCATGGGGGAACTAATTGGACGTACACTATCGAAAATGTGCATAAAGTATCTGAACGGCCAATGAAATCTGGAACGAGGTCCAATTTGGAACCGCACTTATATGGTCCCCGGCTCTTGAGTCTGTTGTGTCACGAGAGCTTGTCCCGACAGCAGATTTACAGACAACAACAACAACCTGTATTTATATAGCGCCTTTAATGTAGTAAAGCATCCCAATTTTGGGCTTTGGTAACTGCCAGTGCCGCCTGTTCCCTGCAGGCTGAGTCACTTACACTGAGGATTCCAGCTGATGGAAGGGAGAGCTGTGTGCATCTGCTATTGGCTGCACTCCTCGAGTGTAACATATCCCCTCAGCAGCCGAGCACCAATCACAGTGCGCTGCGCACCCGGCTGCGGAGCGTTTCCCGACCTGATTCCAAGCGCGTAAAATGTTTTGAATTCTCCTCTCAGGTGGTTGTGCTGACCGATTCCTCGCTGGAGGAACAGCTGCAGTTCGGACAGTTCTGTCACGAGAGGAGCATCAGGTTCATCGTGGCGGATACTAAAGGCTTGTTCAGGTAAGGGCTCCTTCCCCGTTTGCCCCGTTGATTCGATCTTCATCTGTCATCGCTAGAGATGTACTCTGACGGAAGGCTGGGTACACAAACACTATGGCTATTGTGTTCCTAACACAGATGAGACTGCAAACAAGTAACAGTGACCTCAGTCTTTATTAAGACACTCTAGAGTGAGTAACAGGCTTTAGGGACTGGCTTGTATACAGTGCTCCCAAGGGATGCTGGGATCCCTTGGGACTTCAAGGGATGCGCTCCCTGGTGGCGGAACATGGGCGTGCAGGCTTTACAGATACACAACATCACCCCCCCCCCCCCCCCCCAAAGTCAAAGTGAAAACTATTTACAAGATGAGGCGGTCGGGAGCCTTTCTTTCCCTGGTGGACCGCCTTGGTACAAATGTCTGTTCTGGTGTGTTGGCTGTGCCCTCGCTGGGCTGGCGTGTTGTTGGCACTGCAGGGCTGTTCGGTGAGCCTGGCCTTGCTGGGCTGTTGGGCGTGATAGGTTCGATTTCCTGGTCCGGCGTGGTGTCGTTGATCCTTTGGGTGTGTGTTGTGGGCTCGAAAAAGGTGGTGTTTGCTGTGGGTTGTTCAGGGCAGTCTGTGAACCGCAGCCTCGTTTGGTCCAAATTTGTCCATTGTCTAGTTTGACTACAAACCCCCTACTCCCTTCTTTAGCTATCACTGTGCCCGCGATCCATAGTTTAGCACATACACAGGGTCATTTAGATCAATTTCCCATGACACAGTGGCATGACCATCATTTACATTTTGTTGCTGCCGCCTGCTCTCTACCTGACCATGCAGGTTGGGGTGAACCAGCAAGAGTCTGGTTTTAAGTGTCCTTTTCATGAGTAGCTTAGCCGGGGGCACCCCTGTGAGCGATGGGGTCTCGTGCGGTAGCTGAGTAGTATTCGGGACAGGCGAGTTTGGAGTGAGCCTTCTGTGACTCATTTGAGGCTCTGTTTGATTTTTTGGACTGCCTGCTCTGCCTGCCCATTGGAGGCTGGTTTAAACGGGGCCGAGGTGACATGTTTGATCCCATTGCGGGTCATGAATTCTTTAAATTTGGCACTGGTGAAACATGGCCTGTTGTCACTGACCAGTATGTCAGGCAGGCCGTGGGTGGCAAGCATGGCCCTCAGGCTTTCAATGGTGGCGGTGGCGGTGCTTCCCAACATTATTTCACATTCAATCCATTTTGAAAAAGCATCCACCACCACCAGGAACATTTTACCGAGAAACGGGCCCGCATGGTCGACATGGATCCTTGACCATGGTCTGGAGGGCCAGGACCACAAACTTAGTGGTGCCTCTCTGGGCGCGTTGCTCAACTGAGCACACCCGCTGCATTGCCGTACACAGGACTACAAGTCAGAGTCGATACCGGGCCACCACACGTGGGATCTGGCTATCGCTTTCATCATTGCTATACCCAGGTGTGTGCTGTGGAGATCCAAGATGAACGTTTCCCTGCCCTTTTTTGGTAGCACTATGCGGTTACCCCACAACAGGCATTCTGCCTGAATGGACAGCTCATCCTTTCGCCACTGGAACGGCTTAATTAGCTCTTGCATTTCAACGGGGATGCTGGCCCAGCTCCCATGCAGTACACAGTTTTTTTTTTACTAGGGACAGCAGAGGATCTTGGCTGGTCCAAGTCCTAATCTGGCAGGCCGTGACAGGTGATTTATCATTTTCAAACGCTTCCATGATCATCAACAAGTCTGTAGGCTGCGCCACCATCAACAAGTTTGCAGGCTGCGCCGTTTTCATCCCCGTGGTGGGCAACTGAGAGCATCCGCACAGTTCTCGGTGCCTGGTCTGTGGCAGATTGTATAGTTATAAGCGGATAGCGCGAGTGCCCACCTTTGTATGCGGGCTGCGGCATTAGTATTTATCCCCTTGTTTTCAGTGAGCAGGGATATGAGGGGCTTGTGATTGGTTTCCAGCTCAAATTTGAGGCCAAACAGGTACTGATGCATTTTCTTTACCCTGAACACACACGCTAATGCCTCTTTCTCAATCATGCTGTAGGCCTTCTCGTCCTTAGACCAGCTCCTGGAAGCATAAGCAACAGGTTGCAATTTCCCCGCAACGTTAGCTTGTTGTAATAAACACCCAACTCCTTACGACGACGCATCACATGCTAGCACGACTGTTTTACATGGGTTATCCAATACAAGCAGCTTGTTGGAGCATAAAGTGTTTCTGGCTTTCTCAAAAGCAATTACTTGTTTTTTTTCCCCATACCCAGTTCTCACCTTTACGCAATAACACATGTAAGGGCTCTAAGAGGGTGCTTAACCCCGGTAGGAAGTTACCAAAATAGTTGAGGAGTCCCAAGAACAACCGCAGCTCCGTGACGTTCTGTGGCCTGGGTGCGTTCCTGATAGCATCTGTTTTGGCGTCTGTGGGCCGAATGCCGTCCGCCGTGATCTTTCTCCCCAAAAACTCCACTTCTGTTGCCATGAAGACACATTTCAACCTCTTCAACTGCAGCCCTACGTGATCCAGTCGCGGGAGGACCTCCTCCAGGTTTTGTCGGTGCTCGATGGTGTCCCAACCCGTGACCAATATGTCATCCTGAAAAACCACCGTGCCTGGTACCGATTTGAGTAGGCTCTCCATGTTTCTCTGGAAAGTCGCTGCAGCCGACCGAATTCCAAAAGGACATTTGTTGTAGATGAACAGTCCCTTGTGTGTGTTGATGCAGGTAAGGTCCTTCGAAGACTCCTCCAGTTCCTGCGTCATGTAGGCTGAAGTCAGGTCGAGCTTGGTGAATGTCTTGCCTCCTGCCAGCGTCGCAAATAGGTCGTCTGCCTTAGGTAGCGAGAAACGATTAATGGTTACTTTATAATCGCCGCAAATCCTGATAAGTTCTTTGTTGTACATTCTCAGTTTCGTGTGGATGGGGCTCAGGGCTGGTCTGAGTGCCTTGTTGCACCACAATCTCAAACATCTTTTTACTCATGATGGATTGGCTAGTGCCAGTGTCCAGTTCCATGGCTACGGGTAAGCCATTCAATTTTATGTTTAGCATTATAGGTGGACATTTCGTCTCAAATGTGTGCATCCCGTGTACTTCAGCATCTGCCTCCTCTCTCTGAGGCTCAAAATTGCTTTCGTCTACCATGGACCGATCTTCCTGTGCCACGTGGTGGTTAGCAGGTTTTGCAGAGCTTGCAGCTTGTCTGCAAGCTCGTTGGAGGTGCCCTATTGTTCCACGGCTCTTGCAAACATACCCTTTGAAGCAGCATGAATAGGCTGAATGGAAGCCTCCACAACACCAACAAGGTGTGAATTGCCTTGCATTCATCCTTTGTTGCGGACTCTGAGTCAGCTGGGTCACCTGAGGCCTGATGGCAGTTGCAGACGCGTGGATTCTGCCCTGTACATTTCTGCTCGCAAACACAGTTCCAGTTAATTTATGAACATTGCTAGCACTTGTGTGCTGAGAGATTTGTTTGGTGTTATCACTGGTGGACATAAACGCCTGTGCTATTGCAATGCCTTACTGAGGGTCGGTGTCTCTACAGTCACAAGTTTTTGTAGGATGGTCTCGTGGCCAATGCCCAGTACAAAAAAGTCTGAGCATCTGCTCCAGGTAGCCATCAAACTCACATTGTCCTGCAAGTCGCCTTAGCTCAGCGACGTATCCCGACACTTCCTGACCTTCAGATCGCTGGTACGTATAGAACCGATACCTCGCCATCAGCACGCTCTCCCTCGGGTTAAGATGCTCCCGAACCAGTGTACACAGCTCCTCATCTGACTTATCTGTAGGTTTCACTGGAGCCAGAAGATTCTTCATGAGGTTGTAGGTCGGTGCCCTGCAGATCATGAGGAGGACCGCTCTCCTTTTTGCAGCGCTTCCTTGTCCGTCCAGTTCGTTGGCTACAAAGTACTGGTCTAACTGTTCAATATAGGCTTCCTAGTCCTCCCTCTCTGAGAACTTCTTGAGGATGCCCACAGTTTGCTGCATCTTTGCATTGGATTCATATACTCGTCGCCAGTTATTGTGTTCAGATGAGACTGCACACAGGGAGGTTAAAGTAACAGTGACCTCAGTCTTAAGACACTCCAGAGTGAGTAACAGGCCTTTGGGGCCGGCTTGTATACAGTGCTCCCAAGGGATGCTGGGATCCCTTGGGACTTCAGGGGATGCGCTCCCTGGTGGCGGAACATGGGAGTGCATGCTTTACAGATACACAACAGCTATGTTACTGGATTAGTCTCTTCTTTCGTACAGTAGTACTAATCAAACGTCAATATCCAAGTTGGATATCCAAGTCAAAGCTTCTGGTGTAACAGCGTGGATATCTTGTCGGCTGCCTGTGAATTTCCTCTGAGGTCAATGCTCAATGATGTGCTTTAAGATCTGATTAGGAGTTCCACAGTTGCATGATGGGGATGCTGTAATCTTCCATCTATGGAGAAGCTGGCAGCATCCACCGTGACCGGTTCTGAGGCAGTTGATGGTTGTTCACTGTTTGCGAGGAAGCTTTGATCCTTCAGGTTGTACTGTGGAGTCCTCTATAAGGAATCCATTCTGTCTGTTGCAGTTCTTCCAAGCATTGCGCCATCGGTCATCACGGCTGAGGAGAGATCGCTGAAAGGCTTCGGCGACGGTCCAAAATGGCCTTCTAGATTTGAGACGGGTTGGTGGTAGATTGTTCAGATCGGCCTGGATCGGCATGTCTTTGCTGGTATAGCGGTTGTATTCTCTGCAGACTGCATATTTGCGGCATAGGTTTGGTGAGGCGATGTTACCAAGCACGGGCAGGCAAGGTGTCGGTGCCGATAAAAGCATACTGGTACTGGACTAGTAATCCAGAGGCCTGGAATAATAATCCAGAGACGTGAGTTCAAGTCCCACCACGGCAGCTGGGGAATTTAAATTCAGTTAATTATGTAAATCTGGAATTACAAAGCCATTATCAGTAAAGGTGACCATGAAACTGGATCGTTGGAAAAACCCATCCAGTTCACTACTGTCCTTTCGGGAAGGAAATCTGCCGTCCTTACCCGGTCTGGCCTATATGTGACTCCAGACCCATAGCAATGTGGTTGACTCTTAACTGCCCTCTGAAATGGCCTAGTAAGCCACTCAGTTGCACCAAACCGGCAAGACAAATTCATCACTGTGGGAGTACCTTCACCACACGCACTGCAGCGGTTCAAGAAGGCAGCTCACCACCACTTTCTCAAGGGCAATTAATGCTGGCCTTGCCAATGACTCCCACATCCCGAGAACGAATAATCAAAACAAAAAAATTAAAGCTCCTTTTGAAGTTTATTTTCTTCTTCTCCTTGGGATGTTTGTGTTGCTGGCAACGCCAGTATTTATTGCCCCTCCCTAGCTGCCCTGATAGCTATATAGTGTCAGCCGTGGCTCAGTGGGTAGCACTCTCGCCTCTGAGTCAGAAGGTTGTGGGTTCAAATACCACTCCAGGGACTTGAGCAAATAAATCAAGGCTGACACTCCAATGCAATGCTGAGGGGGTATTGCACTGTCGGAGGTGCCATCTTTCGGATGAGACGTTAAACCGAGGTTCTGTCTGCCCTCTTGGGTGGACATAAAAGATCCTGTGGCATTATTTCTAAGAAGAGCAGGGGAGTTATCCCCGGTCTCCTGGCCAATATTTATCCCTCAACCAACATAACAAAAACAGATTATCTGGTCATTATCACATTGCTGTTTGTGGGAGCTTGCCGTGTGCACATTGGCTTCCGCGTTTCCCACATTACAACAGTGACTACATTCCAAAATTACTTCATTGGCTGTAAAACGCTTTGAGATGTCCGGTGGTCATTGAAAGGTGCTATATAAATGCAAATCTTTCTTTAGTCTTTCTCTTCTCAGAGCCGGCACAGGCGTGATGGGCCGAATGGCCTCCCTCTGTGCTGTATCATTCTGTGAATTCAGACTGCTGAAGCTGCACCCACATTTTGATTCAGTAACAACTCTGACTTTCTGGTTTATTTAACAGCCAGCTGTTCTGTGACTTTGGGGAGGAATTCGTCGTGACTGACCCGAATGGTGAAGAGCCCGTGCACGCTGCAGTGTTGTGGGTCACTAAGGTAAACGTGCTTCCTTCACGAGTCAGCAACTTGCAGTCTGTCTCGTCTCTTTCCCGCAGAGAGGTGTCACACTCACTTTCTTTGCTGTGAGTGTTAAAATGTCATGAACACGTACAGAAAATAATCAGAAAGGCTAGTGGAATGCTGGCCTTTATATCTAGAGGACTAGAGGGTAGAAGTTATGCTGCAGCTATAGAAACCCCTGGTTAAACCACACCTGGAGCACTGTGAGCGGTTCTGGGCACTACACCTTAAGAAGGATATATCGGCCTTTGAGGGAGCGCAGCATAGGTTTACCAGAATATACCTGGACCCAAGGGTTAAGTTACGAGGAGTGATTACACAAATTAGAGTTGTATTCTGCTATTTAAACAGTTAAGTGGTGACTTTATCAAAGACTTCAAGATATTAAGGGGAACAGATAGGGTAGATAGAGATGAACTATTTCTGCTGGTTGGGGATTCTAGGACCGGGGGGGGTGTGCATAGTTTAAAAAATAGAGCCAGACCTTTCCGATGTGAAATTAGGAAACGCTTCTACACACAAAGGATGGTAGAAGTTTGGAGCTCTCTTCTGCAAATGGTAATTGATGCTAGATCAATTGTTAATTTTAGATCTGAGATTGATAGATTTTTGTTAACCAAAGGGATATGGGCCAAAGGCGGGTAAATGGAGTTTACCTGCTGGCCCTAGGCTGGAACGGGGGGCGGGAGCTAGCCCTGGGCTGGAGGGGGGTGGGGAACTGGCCCTAGGCAGGGTGGGGAGGGGTGAAATGGGGGGGCTGGCCCTGGGCTAGGGGGGATGGGGCTGTCCCTGGATTGGCGGGGGGGGGGGGGGGGGGGGAGGAGAGAGGAGGAGGGAAAGGGGGAGGGGGGGGCCGGCCCTGGGTTGGCGGGGGGGGGGGAGCTTGGTTTAATTGGTTTTGCTCTCAGCCCGTCGGGGCTCGCATGAAGATTGTCAGTGAAACATAAAGCAGCTGCACACCGCTCCCGATTTGCTGTCCTCCCTCTGCTTATGGACTTGGTTGGTAAATACGTTGCACAAACTCAAACGCCAAGCCCTGAAAAGGCTTTTTTTTTTAAAAATCAAACCTAATTGTTCTGATCTTGTTCTTTTTTATTTTAGGACAATCCCGGGCTGGTGACTTGCTTGGACGAATCGAGGCACGGGTTTCAGACAGGGGATTACGTGACCTTCTCGGAGATTCAGGGCATGACTGAGCTGAATAACTGCAAACCCATTGAAGTCCAGGTCAACGGTAAGCAGCTTTCAGTGCAGGGTGCGTCATGCCCCGGGAAACACTAGATGGCAGTACAACCCCACAATGGTATCTGCCAGAACACTTTCAGCAGCAGACAGTAAGCGATGTGATTCATTGATAGTTCTGTGTGGAAAGTTTTTTTTTAAATGTAGGTCAAGTCTTCACTTTTGATCACTCTTTGTATAAAGAACTTCCTAACGTCAGCCCTAAGGTTGCCTCTCCAGTACAGTGCTGAGGGAGGGTTGCACTGTCGGAGATGCCGTTTTTCAGATGAGACGTTAAACCGAGGTTCCGTCTGCTCCCTCAGGTGGATGTAACCGATCCCACGGCACCGTTTCGAAGAAGAGCAGGGGAATTATCCCCGGTGTCCTGGAAAATATTTATCCCTCAATCAACGTCACTAACATACATTATCTGATCATTATCACATTGCTGTTTGTGGGAGCTTGCTGTGCACAAATTGGCTGCCACATTTCCTACATTACAACAGTGACCACACTCCAAAACTACTTCACTGGCTGTAAAGCGCTTTGGGATGTCCGGGGGTCATGAAAGGCGCCATATAAATGCAAGCCTTCCTTCCTTCCTTTTTTTCTTTCTAATATGAACTTGTGTCTCCTTATCTGTTGTGGCTTAATACTAAGTGGATTTCTAGATATATTTTAACAATACAATTTACCATCTTGCTATAAGGGGACTTGATGGGCTGAATGACATTTTTCCTTGTCTCTCTAATCATACAGCACAGAAGGAGGCCATTCGGCCCATCGAACCTGTGCTGGCTCTTTGAAAGAGCCGTCCAATTAGCCCCACAGCCCTGCAAATTTTTGCTTTCAAGTATTTATCCAGTTCCCTTTAGAAAGTTACTATTGAATCTGCCTCCAACACCCTTTCAGGCAGCGCATTCCAGATCGTAATAATACGCTGCCTAATTTTTTTTTAATTCTCCTCATCTCCCTCCCCCTCCCCCGTTCTTTTGCAATTGAACTGAAATCTGCATCATCTAGTGACCAACTCTCCTGCCACTGGAAACAGTCCCCCCTTTTTATTTTAACGTATTTTTATTTTCTCTCTTTTATTCAAAGCAACAATATTAGGGCTGATTTTGCCAATGCAGGCAGCCCTGCCCACTGGCGAATCAAAGGATTGTGCCCACGGAATCTCGATGTACATCGCAGCTTCACTCCTGCTACCAGTATGGGCATTTGTAAAATCTGACTTTATTTCTTTTTAATATTGCAAGTTTTAAATGCTGCTATCCTTCTCTTTCCAGTAGCATTCCATAAAAACATAAGAAATAGGAGCAGGAGTAGGCCCTATGGCCCCTCGAGCCTGCTCTGCCACTCAATAAGATCATGGCTGATCTTCGCTATCCCCATATCCCTAGAGCCCAAAACTCTATCCATCTCAACCTTGAATATCCTCAAAGACTCAACATCTACAGCCCTCTGGGGCAGAGAATTCCAAAGATTTACAACCCTCCAAGTGAGGAAATTCATTCTCAAATGGCCAACCCTTATCCTGAGACTGTGCCCCTTAGTTCTAGACAGTCCAGCCAGGGGAAACAACCTCTCCGCATCTACCCTATCAATTCCCCTTGGAATCGTGTATGTTTCAATGAGATCACCTCTCATTCCCTTGGTCTCCCGCTTTCACTTTTCCTTTTCCTTTTCCGTCCACTTACAGCTCTTTATTGTGTGATTTTAGGTCCTTACACCTTCTCGATCTGCGACACGACTGGCTTTAGCGATTACGAGAAAGGCGGAATTGTGACAGAAGTGAAAATGCCGCAGAAGTTGACATTTGTAAGTAAACTCCGTGTTTCCACTTTGGCCATTCTGTGTCAGCTTCGCAATCTCCTCAGTGTGCAGGGTAGGGGTAGCATAATGGTTATGTAACTAAATTGGACCAGCATCACATTCCCTGGCAGGGCTGTGACGTGATGTGACGTGACGTGCTGTCACGTTCCCAGGCCCGCACCTTGAGCTGGCCTCCGACGATGCTACACAAAGATTGGAACAATCCTGATTGATATAAACAGGGAGAGTGGAGCACAGAGGACATCTCCTCAGATCAGGTCCCCAAAAAAGTTTGTGTAGATGCCTTGATAATTCAACAGCTTTTTAAATTAAAATAAATATGGATTGTTTCTGCTCCACCCCCCAACCACAATCATTGCCCTGCTGTAAGTGGCATTTTGCGAGTTACTGACGTGAATTTATCAGTCATAAGCCCATCCTGTTCCTCCCTCCTTCCATTCCAAGAGTATCTTCATCTCAAGAACATTAAGAACAGGGCTAGGCCATTCAGCCTCTCGGGCCTGCTCTGCCATTCAATGACTGATCTACTACCTAAATTCCATTTTCCCACCTTGGCTCCATGTCCCTTGATGCCCTTGCATAACACAAATCTATCGATCTCAATCTTGAAATCTCCAGTTGTCTCAGAATCCACAGCCTTTTGGTGGAGAGAGTTCAAAATATCCACCACCTTTTATGTGGAAAAAGTGCTTCCTGATTTCCCTCCTGAATGGCCGAGCTCTAATTTTAGGATTACGTTCCCTTGTTCTGGATAACCCCACCAGAGGAAGTCGTTTCTCTTTATCTGTCAGCTGTGGCTCAGTGGGTAGCACCTTTGCCTCTGAGTCAGAAGATTGTGGGTTCAAGTCCCACTTCAGGGGCTTGAACACAAAAATCTAGGCTGAAGGAGCGCTGCACTGTCAGAGGTGCCGTCTTTCAGATGAGACATTAAACTGAGGCCCCGTCGGGTGGATGTAAAAGATCCCATGGCACTATTTTGAAGAAGAGCAGGGGTGTTATCTCCGGTGTCCTGGTCAATATTTATGCCTCAACCAACATAACAAAAACAAGATTATCTGGTCATTATCAAGTTGCTGTTTGTGGGAGCTTGCTGTGTGCAAATTGGCTGTAAAGTACTTTGAATTGTCCAGTGGTCATGAAAGGCGCTATACAAAGGCAAGTCTTTTTCTTTACCCTATTGAAGATCTTTAACATTTGAAACATCTCGATCAGATCATCCCTCAATTGACTATACTCAGGAGAATACAAGCTGAGTTTAGGCAACCTGTTCCCATAATTTAAGCCCCAAAATGCTATGAAACCTTTTATGTCAAGTTCATCGAACTACGAGAGGCAGTGGTTTGGGGAGTTTGCATGCTCTTTTGGCACCGTTGCGGTGGTTTTAGTGTGGCTCACTGCTGTTGTGGCGAAGGTTGCCGTGGTTTCGGCGTGGGCAACGTGTTGGCGTGTCCTTGGTCAATGCCCTGACTGAGACCGCGGGTGGTTCAGTGAGCCGTTCGCAGGCCAGGGCCTTCTGCTGACTCTCGTTTTCTTGCCCACAGAAACCCTTGAAGGAGGCGCTGCAGGAGCCGCAGTATCAGATCACAGACTTCGGGAAGATAAACCGACACGGAACGCTGCACATCGCGTTCCAGGCTCTCCATCGGTTCATGAGGGAGCACGGCCGTCTCCCCAAACCCCGGGGACAGGTGAGCAAAACCATTACCTGCAGGTGGCAGTGATCCATGGATAGACAGCACCTCCACTCATCAGACATCTCTGCACTGCGCTACAGAAATTAATCGAGATATTTGTCGACACTGGCGTCACTGTTAGCCGTGGCCCAGTGGGTTCCATTTTCCCACCTTGGCTCCATGTCCCTTGATGCCCTTGCGTAACGCAAATCTATCAGTCTCAATCTTGAAATCTCCAGTTGTCTCAGAATCCACAGCCTTTTGCTGGAGAGAGTTCCAAATATTCACCACCCTTTGTGTGGAAAAAGTGCTTCCTGATTTCCCTCCTGATTGGCCGAGCTCTAATTTTAGGATTACGTTCCCTTGTTCTGGATAACCCCACCAGAGAAAGTCATTTCTCTATCTGTGGCTCAGTGGGTAGCACCCTTGCCTCTGAGTCAGAAGGTTGTGGGTTCAAGTCCCACTCTAGCGACATGAGCACAAAAATCTAGGCTGACACTCCAATGCAGTGCTGAGGGAGCACTGCACTGTCAGAGGTGCTGTCTTTCAGATAAGACATTAAACCAAGGCCCCGTCTGCCCCCTCAGGTGGACGTAAAGGATCCCATGGCACTATTTCAAAGATGAGCAGGGAGTTATCCGCGGTGTCCTGGCCAAGATTTGTCCCTCAATCAACATAACAAAAAAAAAGGATCTGTTCATTATCACATTGCAGTTACTGGGAGCTTGCTGTGCACAAAATTGGCTGCCGTGTTTCCTACTTTACAGCAGTGACTGCACTTCAAAAGTACGTAACTGGCTGTGAAACACTTTGGATCATCCTGTGCTTGTGAAAGGCTCAGTAACAAAGCATGTCTTTCTTTTACCCAGAAGGACATTGCAAATGTTGATCCTTGATTTCCCATCCTTCATTGAAATCCCTCACCTCAAGAGCAAATCTAGTCACCAATATATTGCTCTTGTCTCGTTGACGAGCAGAAGTTAAAATAAAATGTATATTTAAGTTGTATTAACCGATGATGCTCCCTGTTGTTGTTTCTCTTCAAGGTCGATGCGGAGCTCTTAGTAGACATCGCAAAGAAGCTGAGTGAGGACGTCCCGTCTATCATAGGCGAAGAGCCCCTGGATGAGGACGTGGTGAGAAAACTGGCCTACGTTGCTGCGGGCAACCTGAGCCCCATTAATGCATTCATTGGAGGTATCGCTGCACAGGAAGTGATGAAGGTGAGCGAGAAGCGAAGCCGATTACCGACACTTTGCGACACGGGAGGGTTCGATTTTAGTTTGGAGCTGCACCATAAAGTGGTAGGACGCGGGTCAGATCTCGTGATCTTCGGTCACAAGCACAGCCATGATACAACAAGTGGGGCTTTTCTTCTGATGGGATGGGGGGTGACGAGAGAAAGATCAGCAGAGGCTTAGCCTCAGGACATTGCGTGATAACAGCTTGCATTCATTGAGGCTTGGGAATGGTTTGCCGTGGAGGAAGATTTGAATGGTCTCTTGGTAATCCACACCTCACGGGCTCTGTGTCGGACCTGGTCTGGTTGTAGGGTAGGGCCTCCTGCTCTGGGTGTAGGACCGAGCCTCCCGCTCTGGGTGTAGACCAGGATCTCCCGCTCTGGATGCAGGGCCGAACCTTCCACTCTGGGTGTAGGACCGAGCCTCCTGCTCTGGGTGTAGGCCAGAATCTCCCGCTCTGGGTGCGGGACCGAGCCTCGTGGTCTGGCTGTAGGGTCAGGTGTCGGTGCAGGTTCGAGCCTCTTCTTCAAAGCTGCTTTTAAACAGGTGTTAATTCAGAGTCTGGAAGTCAGTGTTGGTGAGCTGGGCGCCAGCGTTTTTGCTGCTTTCTGTAGCCCGATGGCAATCTCTTTGAGCCACATTTATCCAGATTAAGGGAAGTGGATTCAACAACTTAAACACCAGGAGCCAACCCATGGAGCAAGGCCTCCCAGAATCTGAATAAAAATAACAGCATACAGGCAACCGAAATCTTGGTTAATAATGTCCCCCTGGTGATGTCCTCACCGTCTTTCACCCCTCTATTGACCATGGCCCTTGCTTTATTTCAGGCCTGTAGTGGCAAGTTCATGCCACTCAACCAGTGGATGTACTTCGATGCACTCGAGTGTTTGGCTAAAGAAAATGAAGAAATCCTTTCAACTGCAGAAAGCTGTCAGCCTGTAAGTGTCAACAGGATCACACTCTACCTACAACTGGTTCACTTTAACTCTCCATGAAGAACATTTCTCCATGAGGCCTTCATGTAACTAAATGCGCTATTGATGAATGAGTTGGAAAGAAAGAAAAAAAGACTTGCATTTATCTAGTGCCTTTCACAACCACCAATGTCCCAAAGTGCTTTACGGCCAATTAAGTACTTTTTTTTGACTTGTGGTCACTGTTACAATGTAGGAAACGCGGCAGCCAATTTGCGCATAGCAAGGTCCCACAAACAGCAATGTGATAATGACCAGATAATCTGTTTTAGTGATGTTGGTTGAGGGATAAATATTGGCCATGTCACCGGGGATAACTCCCCTGCTCTTCTTCGAAATAGTGACATGGGATCTTTTACATCCACCTGAGAGAGCAGACGGGGCCAGGGTTTAACTTCTCATCAGAAAGGCGGCACCTATTGAATCATAGAAATTTACAGCGCTGAAAGAGGCCATTTCGGCCCATCGTGTCCGCGGAGGCTGACAAAGAGCTATCCAGCCTCATCCCACTTTCCAGCTTTTGGTCCGTAACCCTGTAGGTTACGACATACCAAGTGCGCATCCAAGTACTTTTTAAAATGTGGTGAGGGTTTCTGTCTCTACCACCCTTTCAGGCAGTGAGTTCCAGACCCCCACCACTCTCTGGGTGAAGAATTTCCCCTCAAATTCCCTCTAATCCGCCTACCAATTACTTTAAATCTATGCCCCCTGGTTGTTGCCTCCTCTGCTAAGGGAAATAGGTCCTTCCTATCCATTCTCGGCCCCTCATAATTTTATACACCTCAATAAAATCTCCCCTCAGCCTCCTCTGTTCCAAAGAAAATAAACCCAGCCTATCCAATCTTTACTCATAGCTAAAATTCGCCAGTCCACTCCTCTGTATCCTCTCTAGTGCAATCACATCTTTCCTGTAATGTGGTGACCAGAACTGCACGCAGTACTCTAACTAGTGTTTTATACAGTTCAAGCATAACCTCCCTGCTCTTGTATTCTATGCCTCGGCTAATATAGGCAAGTATTCCGAATGCCGCCTTAACCACCTTATCCGCTACCTTCAGGGATCTGTGGCGATGCACTACAAGGTCCCTTTGTTCCTCTACACTTCTCAGTATCATACCATTTAATGTGTAGGCCCTTGCCTTGTTAGCCCTCCCCACCTCCTGAAAGTGCAGCACTCCCTCAGTACTGCACTGGAGTGTCAGCCTAGATTTTTATGCTCAAGTCCCTAGAGTGGGACCTGAACGTACAACCTTCTAACTCAGAGGCAAGTGTGCTACCCACTGAGCCACGGCTGACACTGTAGGAACATAGGAGCAAGAGTCGGCCATTGAGCCTCTTGAGCCTGTTCAATGAGATCATGGTTGATCTGTATCTTAACTTTTTTTACCCACCTTGGCTCCATATACCTTAATATGCTTGCCTTGCAAAACTTTATGGATGCCAGATGTAAAATGATTGATTGAGCTGGCATTTACTGCTTTTTAATGGGAGAGAGATCCATACTTTGGGAATTAGCATTTCCTAACTTCTCTCCTGAATGGCCTGGGTCTGATTTTAAGTTTTTATGTCCCCTTAGCCTAGACTGCCCCAACCAGCGGAAGAAGTTTCTCTCTCTCTACCCTATCAATTCTTTTTCAAAATCCTAAAAACCACAATCAAATCACCTCTTAACCCTCGATATTCTGGGAAATACAAACCTAGTTTATGTAATTGCTCCTCATAATCTGACTCTTGGAGCCCTGGTAATGTTCTGGTGAATCTGCACTGCCCTCTTCCCTAGGTCAATATATCCTGTCTGACATGCAGTGCCCAGAACTGCACACTGCACTCCAGATGTGGTCTAACCAGGGCTTTTTATAGCTGCAGCAAAACATCCTCCTCTATGTTCCAGCCCGCTACTTATAAAGGCTAACATTCTATTGGCCTTTTTGATTATTTTTTATACCTGCCCACTACATTGTGTTCTGTGTACACGGACCCCTAAATCTCTTTAGACCTGTACTGTTCTTAGCTTTTCACCATTTAAATAATACTCAGATCTAATCTTTTTTTGTCCAAAATGGATGACCTCATATTTACCACTGTCAGCCGTGGCTCAGTGGGTAGCACTCTCACCTCTAAGTCAGAAGGTTGTGGGTTCAAGTCCCGCACTAGAGACCTGAGTGCAAAAGCTGGGTTGACACTCCAGTGCAGTGCTTTTTCAGATGCGATGTTAAACCGAGGCCCCTCCTGCTCTCTCAGTTGGACATAAAAAAATCTCATGTCACTGTTTCGAAGAAGAGCAGGGGAGTTATCCCCAGTATCCTGGCTAATATTTATCCCTCAACCAACATTAGTAAAAACAGATAATCTGGACATTTATTTCATTGCTATTTGTGAGAGCTTTCTGTTCACAAATTGGCTGCCGCGTTTCCTATGTTACAACAGTGACTACACTCCAAAAAGTACTTCATTCACTGTAGAGCACTTTTGGACATCCTGAGGGGAGTTCTCCCCGGTGTCCTGGTCAATATTTATCTCATCAATCTACATCTCAAAAACAGATTATCTGGTCATTATCACATTGCTGTTTGTGGGAGCTTGCTGTGCACAAACTACATTACAACAGTGGCTACACTTCAAAAGTACTTCATTGTAAAAAGTGTTGAAGTAGTGAAAGGCACTATAGAAATGCAAGTCTTTCTTTACCTGCATTGAAATCCATTTGCCACTCACTTAAATGACCTCAGGTCGTCCCAAACGCTTTACAATCAATGAAGTACTTTTTGTAATGCAAGAAACGCGGCATCCAATTTGCACACAGCAAGCTCTCGCAAACAGCAATTAAATAAATGACCAGATAAATCTGTTTTAGGTGTTGGGTGAGGGATTATTATCGGCCAGGACACCAGGAATCTCCTGCTCTGGCACAGGAGCCAGATTTAAGGTGATTGGCAGAAAAACCAAAGGCGACATGAGGAAAAACTTTTGTACGCAGCGAGTGGTTAGGATCTGGAATGCACTGCCTGAAAGAGTGGTGGAAGCAGATTCAATCGTGGCTTTCAAAAGGGAATTGGATAAATACCTGAAGGAAAGCAATTTGCATGGCTACGGGGAAAGGGCGGGGGAGTGGGGCTAGCTGAAGTGCTCCTGCAGAGAGCCGGCACGGGCTCGACAGGTCGAATGGCCTCCTTCTGTGCTGTAACCATTCTATTATTCTATGTCCTTCATCTAATAGTGCCTTGAGATCTTTTACATCCACCTGAGAGAGCAGATGGGGCCTCGGTTTAATGTCTCATCCAAAGGAAGCCATCTCCGACAGGGCAGCACTCCCTCAGTACTGTGCTGGTGTGTCTCAGCCTAGATTGTGTGCGCAAGTCTCTGGGACTTGAACCCACAACCTTCTGACTCAGACCCACTGAGCCACGACTTTCACAACTGATTGTATTCCAAGTGGATCACGTTTATCAAGATCGAGTAATTAGATGACAAATTGTGGGAATGAGTCTTGAAACAAGTTGTTAATTGATGAATGATCATTATGTGTGACTACAATGTGTGAATGCTAGTTACTGAGCTAATCAGGTCTGGTTTGTTTGTCATAGGCATTAGCGGTTGACGTGTACGAATTTGTGTATCCAACAGGGATACAATGGGACAATTGGTCAACAATCATTCGACAATATTAAAACATTAACTGCATGCAAAGGGGTTAGAATGGCAAAAAATGAGATTCATTGACTTTGTACGTGTACTTCTTGCAATTTAATATATTGTATTCGCTGCTCACAATGTGGTCTTCTCTACATTGGGGAGACCAAGCGCAGATTGGGTGACCGCTTTGTGGAACACCTCCATTCAATCCGCAAGTGTGACCCCGAGCTTCCTGTCACCTGTCACTTTAATTCTCCGCTCCACTCCCACTCTGATCTTTCCATCCTCGGCCTCTTGCACTGTTCCAATGAAGCACAACACAAGCTCGAGGAACAGCACCTCATCTTTCGATTAGGCTCTTTACAGCCTTCTGGGCTCAACATCGAGTTCAACAATTTCAGACCATAATCTCTGCCCATATTTTTTTTTTCTCTCGTTCCCACGGCAGCTGTTGATGATTCTGGCATTCCTATTTACACCCTATCTAGACTCATCTTTTGTTTCTTAACTTGTCCATTACCATCTCCTTTTTGTCCATCATCCCTTTTGTCTCTTAATCTCTCCTGCCTTCCACCCTATCACAGACCTTCCCTTTTGATCTTTCCTCTCCTCTCCCCCCTTTCCCTGCGAACACTTGCTTAAAAATCTGTTACATATCTAACTTTTTCCAGTTCTGACGAAAGGTCATCGACCTGAAACATTAACTCTGTTTCTCTCTCTCTCCACAGTCGCTGCCTGAGCTGCTGAGCATTTTCTGTTTTGATTCATTGACCTTGTTCAATTATAGGATAAAGAGTAGGGATAAACCATGGTGGCAAGTTAAGGGGTGGGGAGAGGGGGGGAGGCAGTGGCATCTATAAATTCCTGAGGGGTTTGCTACTTTGAGTGATGTTTAACATGTTGCTGACCAGCTGATGTTCCAGAGTGCAGCGCACACACTCCTCTGAGTTGCAGTTGGGTTCAGTCGTAGAATGATCCAGCAGAGATGGAGGCCTTTCGATCCATCGTGCTTGTGCCGGCTCTTTGAATGAGCTCTGCCTGTTCCTGACCTGACCGTTCTGCTGTTTGTGCTTCTTGTTTTCTGCGCAGAGAGGCTGTCGTTATGACGGGCAGATTGCGATCTTCGGGGCGGAGTTCCAGGAGAAGCTGAAGGCGCAGAAATACTTCCTGGTAAGGGGTGGACGAGGGCCGAAAGTCTGTTGGTTCTTATTTTCCCGTGAAACCCTGGTGTCCAACAGCATGAAAGATTTCGGCCCCCAGGATTTAGTTAACAAAGGGTGGCTCTGAGAGGATACAAGGAGGTTGCTGGAGCAGACAGACCCTGAGGCGACTGAAACAGGGGCAAGTGCTCCAGCAGTGTTTGGGAGTGAGGTAAGAATGGAGGTTGGGTGGTGCAGAGATGAAAATGGTGGGATTTGGAATGATGAATGGCAATGGGAGTTGGAACTCGCTTCGGGGTCAAAATGTCAGTGTCACGAGTATACAGAGCCCACTGCTGTCAAATAAATTCTTCAGTACGTTCTTTCCCTCATTGTTAGGCTGCATCAGCTCTTCCTTCTCATAGTTACGGGAACGGCAGCATAATGGTTATGTTACTGGGCCAGTACTCCAGAGGCCTGGATCAATGATCCAGAGACGCGAGTTCAAATCCCAGCATGGTGGCTGGGGAATTTAAATTCAGTTAATTAAATAAATCAGGAATAAAAAGCTTAACAGATTGTCGTAAAAACCCACCTGCTTCACTAATGTCCTTTTAGGGAAGGTAATCTGCCATCCTTACCCAGTCTGGTTGATATGTGACTCCAGACCCTTTCAACTGCCCTCTGAAGTGGCCCAGCAAGCCACTCGGGGGCAATTAGGGAGAGGCAATAAATATGGGCCTTGCAAGCGACGCCCACCATCCCGTGAATGAATTTTTAAAAATGCTGTAGCTTTGAAAAAAGGGCGCGTGTATGTGAAATCTTGATTTTTATCTGGAAAACTGAGTTACGATATGAAGGTGCTTGCAGCCTGGTGCAATCTCTTCACCCCCCACCCACAGGTTTTGATAATGGAGTTATCCCATTCTCAAAGTGCCCCCATTTACCTGCAGTGCCTGTAGGTGGCACAGTGATGGGGGTTGACAATATTGAATGTAACGTTAGTTGCTGCACTCGTTGCAGTGGCTGGATCCTGCTACGTGTCGAGGTCACATGCCCTTTCTCATCGGGGTCACCATTGGCTGTATCCCAGAGTGTTTCTGACATTCTATGTTTGGGGTAGCTGAGCTATGTTTAGGGGTTCGGTAACATAGTGGTTATGTCACTGGACCAGTAATCCAAAGGCCTGGATTCATGATCCGGAGATGGGAGTTCAAATTCCACCATGGCAGCTGTGGAATTTAGAAACATAGAAACATAGAAAATAGGTGCAGGAGTAGGCCATTCAGCCGTTAGAGCCTGCACCACCATTCAATAAGATCATGGCTGATCATTCCCTCAGTACCCCTTTCCTGCTTTCTCTCCATACCCCTTGATACCTTCAGCCGTAAGGGCCATATCTAACTCCCTCTTGAATATATCCAATGAGCTGGCATCAACGACTCTCTGCGGTAGGGAATTCCACAGGTTAATAACTCTCTGAGTGAAGAAGTTTCTCCTTATCTCAGTCCTAAATGGCCAACCCTTATCCTAAGACTGTGTCCCCTGGTTCTGGACTTCCCCAACATCGGGAACATTCTTCCTGCATCTAACCTGTCCAGTCCCGTCAGAATCTTATATGTTTCTATGAGATCCCCTCTTATCCTTCTAAACTCCAGTGAATACAGGCCTACTCGATCCAGTCTCTCCTCATATGTCAGTCCAGCCATTCCGGGAATCAGTCTGGTGAACCTTCGCTGCACTCCCTCAATAGCAAGAACATCCTTCCTCAGATTAGGAGACCAAAACTGAACACAATATTCCAGGTGAGGCCTCACCAAGGCCCTGTACAACTGCAGTAAGACCTCCCTGCTCCTATACTCAAATCCCCTAGCTATGAAGGCCAACATAGCATTAGCTTTCTTCACCGCCTGCTGTACCTGCATGCCAACTTTCAATGACTGAACCATGACACCCAGGTCTCGTTGCACCTCCCCTTTTCCTAATCTGCCGCCATTCAGATAATATTCTGCCTTCGTTTTTTTTGCCCCCAAAGTGGATAACCTCACATTTATCCACATTATACTGCATCTGCCATGCATTTGCCCACTCACTTAACCTGTCCAAGTCGCCCTGCACCCTGCAGCCTCTTAGCGTCCTCCTCACAGTCACACCGCCACCCAGTTTAATGTCATCTGCAAACTTGGAGATATTACACTCAATTCCTTCATCTAAATCATTAATGTATAGTGTAAATAGCTGGGGTCCCAGCACTGAGTCCTGCGGCACCCCACTAGTCACTGCCTGCCATTCTGAAAAGGACCCGTTTATCCCGACTCTCTGCTTCCTGTCTGCCAACCAGTTCTCTATCCACGTCAGTACCTTACCCCCAATACCATGGGACCTTGTCAAGAGCCTTTTGAAAGTCCAAATACACCACATCCACTGGTTCTTCCTTGTCCACTCTACTCGTTACATCCTCAAAAAATTCCAGAAGATTTGTCAAGCATGATTTCCCTTTCATAAATCCATGCTGACTTGGACCGATCCTGTCACTGCTTTCCAAATGCACTGCTATTTCATCTTTAATAATTGATTCCAACATTTTCCCCACTTCTGATGTCAGGCTAACCGGTCTATAATTACCCGTTTTCTCTCTCTCCTTTTTTAAAAAGTGGTGTTACATTAACTACCCTCCAGTCCATATGAACTGATCCAGAGTCGATAGACTGTTGGAAAATGATAACCAATGCATCCACTATTTCTAGGGCCACTTCGTTAAGTACTCTGGGATGCAGACTATCAGGACCTGGGGATTTATCGGCCTTCAATCCACTCAATTTTCCTAACACAATTTCCCGCCAAAATAAGGATATCCTTCAGTTCCTCCTTCTCACTGGACCCTCGGTCCCCTAGTACATTCAGAAGGTTATTTGTGTCTTCCTTCGTGAAGACAGAACAAAAAAATTTGTTCAACTGGTCTGCCATTTCTTTGTTCCCCATTATAAATTCACCTGAATCTGACTGCAAGGAACCTACATTTGTCTTCACTAATCTTTTTCTCTTCACGTATCTATGGAAGCTTTTGCAGTCAGTTTTTATGTTCCCTGCAAGCTTCCTCTCATACTCTATTTTCCCCCTCCTTATTAAACCCTTTGTCCTCTTCTGCTGAATTCTAAATTTCTCCCAGTCCTCAGGTTTGCTGCTTTTTCTGGCCAATTTATATACCTCTTCCTTGGATTTAGCACTATCCTTAATTTCCCCTGTTAGCCACGGTTGAGCCACCTTCACCGTTTTATTTTTACTCCAGACGGGGATGTGCAATTGTTGAAGTTCATCCATGTGATCTTTAAATGTTTGCCATTGCCTATCCACCGTCAATCCTTTAAGTATAATTTGCCAGTCTATTCTAGCCAATTCACGCCTCATACCATCGAAGTTACCTTTCCTTAAGTTCAGGACCCTAGTCTCTGAATTAACTGTATCACTCTCCGTTAAAGAATTCTACCATATTATGGTCACTCTTCCCCAAGGGTCCTCGCAATTGCTAATTAATTCTTTCTCATTACACATCACCCAGTCTAGGATGGCCAGCCCTCTAGTTGGTTCCTCGACATATTGGTCTAGAAAACCATCCCTAATACACTCCAGGAAATCCTCCTCCACCGTATTGCTACCAGTTTGGTTATCCCAATTTATATGTAGATTAAAGTCGCCCATGATACTTGCTGTACCTTTATTGCACGCATCCCTAATTTCTTGTTTGATGCTGTCCCCAACCTCACTACTACTGTTTGGTGGTCTGTACACAACTCCCACTAGCATTTTCTGCCCTTTGGTATTCCGCAGCTCCACCCATACAGATTCCACATCATCCAAGCTAATGTCCTTCCTTTCTATTGCATTAATTTCCTGTTTAACCAGCAACTCTACCCCACCTCCTTTTCCTTTCTGTCTATCCTTCGTTAATGTTGAATGCCCCTGGATGTTGAATTCCCAGCCTTGGTCACCCTGGAGCCATGTCTCCGTGATGCCAATTATATAATGTTCGTTACTTGCTGCCTGCGCAGTTAATCGTCCACCTTATTATGTATACTCCTTGCATTGAGGTACAGAGTCTTCAGGCTTGTCTTTTTAACACACTTTGCCCTTTTTGGAATTTTGCTGTAATGTGGCCCTTTTTGATTTTTGCCTTGGGTTTCTCTGCCCACCACTTTTACTTCTCTTCCTTCTATCTTTTGCTTCTGCCCCCATTCTACTTCCCTCTGCCTCCCTGCATAGGTTCCCATCTCCCTGCCATATTAGTTTAACTCCTCCCCAGCAGCACTAGCAAACACTCCCCCTAGGACATTGGTTCCGGTCCTGCCCAGGTGCAGACTGTCTGGTTTGTACTGGTCCCACTTCCCCCAGATCCGGTTCCAATGTCCCAGGAATTTGAATCCCTCCCTTCTGCACCACTCCTCAAGCCACGTATTTATCTGAGCTATCCTGCGATTCCAACTCTGACTAGCATGTGGCACTGGTAGCAATCCTGAGATTATTACCTTTTGAGGTCCTACTTTTTAATTTAACTGTTCGCTCCCTAAATTCATCTTGTAGGACCTCATCCCATTTTTTTTTACATATATCGTTGGTACCTATAAGCACCAGTTCATTGAATAAATCTGGAATTAAAAAGCTAGTAATGGTGACCCTGAAACTACCTGATTGTTGTAAAAACCCATCTGGCTCGCTAATATCCTGTCGGGAAGGAAATCTGCTGTCCTTACCCGGTCTGGCCGATATGTGACTCCAGACCCACAGCAATATGGTTGACTCTTAACTGCCCTCTGAAATGGCCCAGCAAGCCACTCCAGTACAAAGACGTATACTCGCTGTGGGAGTACCTTCACCACACGGACTGCAGCGGTTCGAGAAGGTAGCTCACCACCACCTTCTCAAGGGCAATTAGGGATGGGTAATAAATGAGGGCCTTGCCAGCGACGCTCACATCTCGGAACAAATATTTAAAAAAATGCTTAGTAATCTCCCTCAATTTAATACAGTGTTGGTATTAATGATGCATCCTTCCTATGAAAACCCACCTGAAACAGGACCCCCACCAAACCCTCTCTCATTCTTGGCCCACTGAGGAAGTTTAGCTGCCATGCCACCCACTCCAACATAGTCTGAGGTTATGCTACCCTGAGAGTATCCCCAAGCTGGAACTCTCCATTGTTTCCGTCTCCCTACAATGCTGTAATTTCTGTGTCTTTGTCCCTCCGTCTCCCCGGACCCCTCCCTAATCCATCTCCCTTGTCCCCCTCCTTTAACACCCCTGCCCCTCCCTCTTGCACTCAATTTCACCTCAGCCATCCCACCACATGTACGTCCCCCGCCCCATTCCCACACTTCTCCCGCTCACACTCACCACCTCCCCTCAGATCCCCCTCTCAGCTCCATCGTTTCCCCTCTCGCACCTCGCTCGGGGCTCCTTTGCACAACCCCTTTCGCCACTCTCTGGCGGCCCCTGTCCAATGCCTCGCTAGCACCTGCTCGCTCGCCTTCACTATGCCACACGAGGAAGGTATAATGTATTTGCTTCACGGGTTTGTTCCTGAAGAATTCATAGCAACACATTGCTATTAAGAACAAGTTGGTTTATTAACGAAAAGTTTAACAATCACACTACACCTTACCAGTTCATCCACTCGGCTCACAATGGCATACCTCACTGTGGATGACCAAGAGCCAACTGGCTGGGGTTTTATTGAGTCTTGTGAACATCACGTGACTGGTTAAGCCACTCACATTGCAACAGCTCTACAATTCTTGGTTGTAATCAAATAACCAATTAAATCAAGTGCCCCCCCCCCCCCCCGATTAAAGGGGGAGGACACTCCAAACATTTTTCAAGTGCCCTTTTTTTTGTGTTTTTTATGGGTTTTTTTGTGTTTTTTTTGGGACAGTGAGGGGCAAATTATACAAGTGTCCCCTAATTGGGGGGGGGGGAGGTGGGGAGGGCGCTAAAACCCGACAATGAAAACAAATTAAACTTTAAAACATATAAAATCAAATTTAAAATTTGGTTGCCAGGGGTGAAAACCTGGGATTGAACCAGTGACCTTTAGATTTTCAGTCAAATGCTTTCCCAACTGAGCTATTTCGGCATGACAGCCAACAGCTCTACAACTCTTTTAGGGAGTACAAAACAAACATTAGATCGAGTGCCCCCCTATCTGGGGGACACTCCAGACACTTATAACTGCCCTTTTTTTTTGTGTTTTTTTTTCCTTTTGTGATTTTTTTTTTTGGGCATTAAAATCATATAATTTACAAGTGCCCCCTATAAAAGGGGAGCCAACAGCTCTACAGCTCTTTTAGGGAGTACAAAATAAACATTAGATCGAGTGCCCCCCCGATCTGGGGGACACTCCAGACACTTATACCTGCCCTCCGTTTTTTTTGGGTTTTTTTGTGTGTTTTTTTTCCTTTTGTGATTTTTTTTTTGGGGCATTAAAGTCATATAATTTACAAGTACCCCCTATAAAAGGGGAACCAACAGCTCTACAAACCTGTGAGCATCCTCACAGGTGCATACATTACAGATGCGAAAAGTGCTGCCTGTTCTCAGAGGGTTGATTCGCTCTTGCTGTGCTCCTAGGTAGGTGCCGGTGCCATTGGATGTGAGCTGCTGAAGAACTTTGCCATGATTGGCCTAGGAGCGGGAGAAGGAGGGAGTATCACAGTGACTGACATGGACACCATTGAAAGGTCTAATCTCAACCGACAGTTCCTCTTCAGACCTGCCGATGTTACGGTGAGTGAAAACCAATTGTTTTATTTTTAAGAGGTTTAAAGGAGCTTGTTGACCCTGAGCCTAGTGTCGGCTGAGGAAGGCAGCTGCAATGACGTTCAAGAAGCTCAGCACCATCCAGGACAAAGCAGCCCGCTTGATTGGCACCCCATCCACCACCAGTGCGCCGTGGCTGCAGTGTGTACCATCTACAAGATGCACTGCAGCAACTCGCCAAGGCTTCTTCGGCAGCACCTCCCAAACCTCTGACCTCTACCACCTAGAAGGATGAGGGCAACAGGTGCCTGGGAACACCATCACCTCCAAGTTCCACCCCACCCCCTCCAAGTCACACACCATCCTGACTTGGACATTACCCTATCTCTGTAATCTCCTCCAGATCTACAACCCTCCAAGATCTCTGCACTCCTCCAATTCTGGTCTCTTGTTCATCCCAGATTTTAATCACTCCACCATTGGCGGCATTACTTTCAGCTGCCTGGGCCCTAAGCTCTGGAATTCCCTCCCTAAACATCTCGACTTCTCCCACTTGCTTTTAGACACTCCTGAAAACCTGCCTCTATGACCAAACATTTGGTCACCTGTCTGGATAACAGTCGGCCGGTGCGAGGGTTCACAGTGCAGACCATGTCTGCTGTTCCGCTGTGGTCCAATCAAGGCTTAAGCCACAAACCCTTCACAGCTCCACAGCTGCTTCGAAAGGAGGGTTTTCCACAGGGTGGCAATTTGAAAGGTTCGTTCCCGGAGCTTAAAGGGAATCTGCAAAGTGCAAGAGCCCAGAGAGGACATCTCGCACTCTCTGTGACTCAGATCTTTGCAAAACTTTTATAATGAAAGATGTGATGATGGCCTCTTCCCGTTCACACATTTCTAGAAATATAGCATTGAAAAGTAGGGAAGTTATGCTCAATCTGTATCGAACCTTGGTTAGACCACACTTAGAGTACTGCGTAGAGTCAGGGACGGATTAACCATGGGTGGGCCCACCAAAGAACACAGGCCCACCAAATAAATGTAGAAAAGAAAATATAAGGCCTCCAAAATAGGCTGAATAGAATAGACAATGAGAGAGGAAAAACAGAACCGAGGAAAATAGATTCACTTGTTTATATCTATACACAGAAGTGCCTATATACATTAATATACCTATATACAGAACAAAATATATTCTAGCCTGCTTTATTTCACGTTATTGAGAGAAATTTGCATTTATGTATAGGAATCTTGTATAGCAATGTTACCAGAACCAGAATATATACCTACTTGATTCAGAATATATGCTTTCAGTGTTGAATATACTGGCCTATATTTTCATACTCAGAATCAGAATCATACACAATGTAATGAACATGAACAAACATTTGGATCAGTTTGCCGCAGGCCCATCAGACCCTTAATCTGGCCCTGAGTACAGTTCTGGTTGCCATTTTATAAAAGGGATATAGAGGCACTGGAGAGGGTGTAGAGAAGATTTACAAGGATGATACCTGAAATGTGAAGGTATACATATCCGGAAAGGATGAACAGGCTGGGTCTCTTTTTTTTCTTGAAAAAAGAATGGTGAAATGTGACTTAATTGAGGTCTTTAAAATTATGAAAGGTTTTGACAGAGTGGTTCCAGAGAGAATGTTTCCATTTGTGGGGAAGAGCATAACTAGAGGCTGTCAATATAAGATAGTCATCAAGAAATCAACAGGGAATTCAGAAGAAACTTCTTTACCCAGAGAGTGGTGAGAATGTGGAACTCACTACCACAGGGAGTGGTTGAAGCGAATAGTATCGATGCATTTAAGGGGTGGTTAGATAAGCATATGAGGGAGAAGGGAATAGAGGGGAGGAGAATCGAGTGGAGCATAAACGCCGGCATGACCTGTTTTTGTGCCGTATATCACATGTAATACCCCATGAAGCAGATCCCAAGATGTGTAGTCAAGGTAATGGTGTCCTTTTACACTCTTTGAGGGTTTATTTTAAAGAAAGACTTGAATTAAAAAGCATCTTTCACGACCACCGGACTTCACAAAGCGCTTTACAGCCAATGAGTACTTTTGAAATGTAGTCACTGTTGTAATGTAGGAAACGCAGCAGCCAATTTGCACACAGCAAGCTCCCACAAGCAGTAATGTGATAATGACCAGATAAGCTGTTTTAGTGATGTTGGTTGAGAGATAAATATTGTCCGGGGGAGTCATGAGGGAGTCAGCCGCCTGAGGAAAAGAGTGTTCGAAGATCAAGCCCTCAAATCTGCCACCAAGCTCATGGTCTACAGGGCTGTAGTGATACCCGCCCTCCTGTATATGGCTCAGAGATGTGGACCATGTACAGTAGACACCTCAAATCACTGGAGAAATACCACCAACGATGTCTCCACAAGATCCTGCAAATCCTCTGGGAGGACAGACGCACCAACGTCAGTGTCCTCGATCAGGCCAACATGCCCAACATCGAAGTACTGACCACACTCGACCAGCTCCGATGGGCAGGCCACATTGTTCGCATGCCTGACACAAGACTCCCAAAGCAAGTGCTCTACTCTGAACTCCTACACGGCAAGCGAGCCCAAGGTGGGCAGAGGAAACATTTCAAGGACACCCTCAAAGCCTCCTTGATAAAATGCAACATCCCCACCTACACGGAGTCCCTGGCCAAAGACCGCCCTAAGTGGGGGAAGTGCATCTGGGAGGGCACTGAGCACTTCAAGTCTCATCGCCGAGTGCATGCAGAAAACAAGCGCAGGCAGCGAAAGGAGATTGCGGCAAACCAGTCCCACCCACCCTTTCCTTCAATGACTGTCTGTCCCACCTGTGACAGAGATTGTAATTCCCATATTGGACTGTTCAGTCACCTGAGAACTCACTTTTAGAGTGGAAGCAAGTCTTCCTCGATTTCGAGGGACTGCCTATGATGATGATTGTCCGGGACACCGGGGATAACTCCACTGCTCTTCTTCAAAATAGTGCTGTGGGATCTTTTACGTCCACTTGAGAGAGCAGACGTGGCCTCGGTTTAACATCTCATCCGAAAGACGGCACCTCCAATAGTACAGCACTCCCTCAGCACTGCACTGGAGTGTCAACCTGGATTTTTGTGCTCAAGTTTCTGCAGTGGGACTTGAACCCACAACCTTCTGACTCGGAGGCGAGGCAGTCCCCCTTTCCTGAAGAATATCCATAAACGAGTTGGCTTTTTATGAGCTTCCAACAGCTTTCATGGTAGTTTTTTTCCAGGTGCCAGCCCATAAATGACCACCGTACGAGACCTTCCCGTCCCTAATTTGGGCAGAAGTTTGGGCCCATTTCACTCTGCAGTGAGTGCAATGTCCACAGGGTGGCAGCAACATCTCACGGTACAACTCTTCAGGATCGCATTCAGCCAAAGAGAGGTTTTTCCCTGAGAGTTGTGATTCAGTGTGAGGTGTATTTCTGCGTCCCGCGCTCCCAGTGGGGAAAGCCACACTCGAAGAGAGCATCAGTCGGAGACACAGCCGTAACACTGGTTCTCCCCACTGCAACCGTGGGATCAAAGAACTAACTTTCAGCAGTCCTGTGAATGGCCTGACATCTCAAAATTACATCAGCTGATTACTGATATCTGTATGTATGCTTAGCATTAAAAATGGAGAACTAGACTGGGATAAAAATTCCTCTTGTCTTTTTTCTATTGCCCTCCTCTCACCCCTGTGCCCACCTCCGCCCCCTCACTCTCTGCTTCTCGTGCTCTCTCATTTTCACTCTCCCTCCCTCTCACTCACTCACTCCCTCTCACTCCTCTCTCGCTCACTCTTTCTCTCTCGCTCCCTCTCTCACTCCCTCTCTCTCTTTCTCTCTCTCTCGCTCACTCACTTTCTCTTTCCCTCTCTCTCACTCGCTCACTTACTGTCCCTCCCTCCCTCTTTCTCTCGCTATCCATCTCACTCTCACTCTCACTGTCCCTCTCTCTCGCTCACTCTCTCTCAGTCCCTCTTGCTGTTCCTTGTGCTGTCTCTCTCCCTCACTTTCTCTGGAGTGTATCCACTTGGCCATGATGTGCTGCATTTGTTTTATGGAATATTTTTGAAAAGTTACTTGGCAACGGTCCCGGATAATATCGTAGTTAACAGTATGCGAGCAACAGAGAACTTGAGGATCTATCACATTAAACCTTTGAAGTCTGCAGTGCCATATTCACATTAAAATAACCCGGATCTCCCACATTTTTCTTCCATCCGGAGAATACCATGAATTGGGTGAACTCCTTCCTCCGACACTTTACCCTCTCCGATCACTGGATGATGTTCACTCCTGACCATTTACAGATGTTAATGCGCTAAAAGAAATTGATAAACGAATCATTTGAATTAAGCAAATAAATAACATGGTAAAATGGGAGGTTAGTACTGAAAAAGGACTTTAAATTATCAGATCATTAGAATTGAGCAACTCTGAATAAAGTTTTATTTTCCTTTTTGAACTCAGTTTCTTTCTTGTGGGAAACAAGTGGGCAGTAAGCAACAACGGTCCGGTCAACTTGGAACAAAGACGCAGCCACACTGCTCAACTGTGGTTTGTGAAATGTCAGTTCATTCCTTACAAGTCCCAGTCTGGGATCGTCTTTCTTCGGCCCCTGTTTCGAGCAGGATCTTGGCTCTTGATTTATAGGGTATATGAAAGAGAACTTGCAGTTATACAGCATCTCTCATGGTCTCACAACATCCAAAGCACTTTACAGCCAATGAAGTACTTGTTTGGAGTGTAGTCACTGTTGTAATGTAGGAAATGCGGCAGCCAATCTGTGCACAGCAAGCTCCCACAAACAGCAATGAGACGATGGCCAGATAATCTGTTTTAGTGATGTTGGTTGATAAATGTTGGCCAAGACACTGGGAATAACTCTTCTTCGACATAGTGCCGCGTGATCTTTTAAGTCTAACTGAGAGGGCAGACACTGGTCTGGGTTTAACGTCTCATCCGAAAGACGGCACCTCCGACATTGCTGCATTCCCTCAGCACCACACTGGGAGTGTCGGCCTACTTGTGCTCGAGTCTCTGGAGTGGGACTTGAACCCACAACCTTCTACTTCAGAGGCGAGAGTGCTACCCACTGAGCCACGGGCTGCCACCTAGCTGCCGTTGGTGGTATGGCACTGTGGCGGAATGCTGCTTTGTGCCTCCAGTTCCCATCACTGTGACTTCTCGATATTTGGCCGCACGGTTCCGGAGCTCCTGATCCCGTCTCTTCTCTCATGGGGTTGGGGGGTTGCTGGGGGATGGCTTACTGATCAGTGTGCTTCACTGCAGGGAGGGAGGGAGGGAGGGAGAGGTAATTGACTTACCCTTTAAAATAGCTTTCCTCCTTCCCTGTCCTTGTGAGGAGGTAGGCGGCACCTGCTCTGTGTCTCCCAGGGCGACGTGACCAAGAACAAGAGCTCACTGCGTGCGCATTATGGAGTGGTGGGGGGGTGAGCAGATCTACAACAACAACAGCTTGCATTTATATAGCGCCTTTTGCGACCACCAGATGTCTCAAAGCGCTTTACGGCCAATGAAGTACTTTTGGAATGTAGTCACTGTTGTAATGTGGGAAACGCAGCAGACAATTTGCGCACAGCAATGTGATAATGACCAGATAATCAGCTTTTGTTAAGAAATCTGAGGGATAAATATTGGCCAGGACACCAGGGATACCTCCCCTGCTCTTCTTCGAAATAGTGCTGTGGGATATTTTTGTAATGAATGTAATGACTCAAAAGACTTGTTACTGTAAACTGCCTCAGGTGTAAACCTGATCCAACTTTATTCGCACCCAAAGTAACCCGCGTGACATGGTACCCACGCTTATATACCAGTGACCGCGTACGCGCGCACACAGCCCAATGACCTCCGACAGTGGCGCCCCCTGGTGTCTGGTGACCCCAAGCATAAATACATATTAAGATCTTGAAAGGGGATATTGTTATCAGTCTCTTTACAAATTAAGATGGTCTGGGACTTTCCGCTCACGAGTTGATCGTCTCAGTTCAACTTCAGTTCTAGACGAGTGTTCTGAGTCAGTTGTGACTGAAGGCTGAGTAACCGATTTGATGGGAGTGGTAAAGACTGGAGGTCCAGTTTCAATAATGATAGCAAAGTCCTCTGATGAATGACCATTGGTTGGTTGGTCACTGACTGCATCTTCCTCAAGCAGTTCCAGTTCATCCGTGTGCTGCAGTTTTATCTGATCAACATGTTTGCCCATTCTTGAGCACGACAATAAACACTCTATTACCCTCCTTGGCTGTAACAGTACCAGCGATCCACTTTGGACCTTGGCCATAGTTCAGTACATAAACTGGATCGTTGACAGAGATGTCACATGATGCCCTTGCTGACTTTGACGTCTGTTTTCAATACGATCAATCAAATCAGGATGAACAAGAAAGTGCTTGGTCTTGAGACTTCTCTTCATCAGTAGTTCAGCAGGGGAAACCCCAGTAAACGTATGAGGTGTGGTCCTATAACTGAGCAGTATACAGGACAAGCAAGTCTGCAGTGAACCCTGAGTTACACGTTTCATACTCTGCTTGATCGTTTGAACAGCATGCACTGCTTGACCATTAGAAGCAGGTTTGAATGGGGCTGACCTCACATGTTTAATACCATTGAGTTCATGAACTCTTGAAACTCCAGACTTGTGAAGCAAGATCTGTTGTCGCTCACAACAATGTCAGGCAAACCATGAGTAGCAAACATGACAATAGTAGCTGTAGACGTACTGGATAACACATAATAATACTCTATCCACTTTGAATATGCATCCACCACAACAAAAAATATCTTTCCCATGAAAGGGCCCGCAAAATCGATGCGGACCCTCGACCATGGTTTAGATAGCCACGACCAAAGACTCAGCGGCGATTCCGCTGATACTTTACTTAGCTATATGCAAGTATTGCACAGATACACACGTGATTCCAGATCAGAGTCAATTCCAGGCCACCATACATGAGCCCTAGCAATGGCTTTCATCATGACAATACCAGGATGAGTGCTATGTAGTTCACATACAAATTTCTCTCTACCTTTCTTAGGCATGACAACACGATTGCCCCACAGTAAACAATCTGTATGAATGGACAGTTTATCTTTGCAATGGTTGTAAGGTTTGGTCTCATCACACATTTCCATAGGTATTGCAGACCAATCACCACTGAGGACACAACGTTTCACAACCGATAAAATAGGGTCATGGCTGGTCCAGATCCTAACTTGTTGAGCAGTGACAGGAGTCCCTTCACTCTCAAAAGCATCCATTACGAACAGTAGATCTGCAGGTTGAGGTGTCTCCATATCAGGTGTGGGCAACGGCAGACGACTCAGTGCATCAGCACAATTCTCAGTGCCAGGTCTATGACAAATAACATAATCATAGGCAGACAATGTCAACACCCACCTCTGGATGTGGGACAATGCATTGGTATTAATCTTTGTTTTCCGAAAGCAATTAAATTAATGACTTGTGATCCGTTTCGAGTTCCAAACGAGACCAAACAGATACTGATGCATCTTTTTGACCCCATACACACAGGCCAAAGCTTCTTTTTCTACCACGATGTAAGCTATTTCCACCTTTGACAAACTTCTCGAAGCATATGCAACAGGTTGTAGCTTACCCGACTCATTTGCTTGTTGGAGTACACAGCCAACCCCACATGATGAAGCATCACAGGCCAATACAAGACGCTTACACGGATCATAATGAACAAGCAACTTGTTTGAACAGAGCAGATTCTTAGCTTTCTCAAAGGCTCTATCTTAAGACACACCCCAGACCCAGTTGTCACCTTTTCTGAGTAGCATGTGCAGTGGCTCTAACAAAGTGCTCAATCTGGGTAAGAAATGACCAAAGTAGTTGAGTAGCCCAAGGAATGAATGCAGCTCATTCTGAAGCCTGGGTGCATTTTTGATGGCCTTCGTTTTCGAATCAGTAGGCCTGATGCCGTCAGCAGCAATCTTCCTCCCCAGGAATTCAACTTCAGGTGCCATGAAGACACACTTCAAACGTTTCAGCCTGAGCTCCACTTTGTCCAGACGATGTAGGACTTCAAGATCGTTCAGATGTTCAGTAGTGTCGTGACCTGTGACCAGAATGTCACCTTGAAACACGACAGTTCTAGGAACGGACTTCAGTAGACTCTCCATATTCCTCTGAAATATGGCTGAATTCCAAAAGGACACCTGTTGTAGACAAACAGTCCTTTTATGGGTGTTGATGCAGGTGAGTTTCTTCGAAATGCCGACAAGCTCCTGTGTCTCAAAGGCTGACGTCAGATCCAGTTTAGTGAACGACTTTCCACCAGCTAGCATGGCGAACAGGTCATCAGGCTTCAGTAACGGATACTGATCCTGTTTCGAAAATCGGTTCATCGTAACCTTGTAGTCTCCACAAATCCTGACAGTGCCATCACTCTTCAACACAGGAACAATAGGACTGGCCCACTCTTTAAACTCGATTGGAGTCTGTCTAGCTCAATTTCAACCTTCTCCCTCATCATGTAGGGAACAGACCGAGCCTTATGATAGATAGGCCTTGCATCCGAATCCAGGTGAATCTGTACCTTGGCTCCAGTAAAATTACCAATGCCCGGTTCAAACAAAGAAGGAAACTTCTTCAACACTTGAGCACACGAAGTGTCATCCACCGATGACAACACTTTGATATCATTCTAATTCCATTTGATTTTCTCGAGCCAATTTCTGCCGAACAGCATTGGACCATTACCTGGGACAATCCGTAACGGTAGATCGTGAACCACACCATCATATGACCCCTTGACTACTGCACTGCTAATCACTGGTATGAGTTCCTTAGTGTAAGTACTCAACTTGGCATTGACTGGACTCAGCTTAGGCTTCACAGCCTCAGTGACCCACAGCTTGTCGAATGTTCTTTGGCTCATTATCGACTGACTCGCACCTGTGTCCAGCTCCATTGATACAGGCACACCATTCAGCTTCACATTAACGATTATCGGCTGACTTTTTCCCAAGAACAAATACAGACCATACACTTCCTCCTCGGGTTGTGTATCGGTCAGCACTGGACTGGTCATTATCAGCAATGTGTTGAGTGGTAGCGCGCTTGGGCACATTCTCAGAAGATGCCCCACTTTCGAACAGCCATTACAGGAGTACTGTTTAAACCGACACTGATGAGGCAGATTGCCTCCACAACGCCAACAGAGTGAAATTGTATTCATGCCAGTTGACGGACTCTGAGCAGCTACAGGTTTCACATAAGCAGCCGAGTAGGCCCTGCCCTAAGTATCCCTGCCAGACGACGACACAATCTTGTTTACAGTACTTGCCATGGAGCTTCGAATCTTCGCTGATATCTGCCTCAAATTATCATCAGTCATCATGCATGCCTGGGCAGTCGCGATGGCCTTGCTCAAATCCAGCTTCTCTTCGGTCAATAACTTCCGAAGAATCCCATCATGGTTGATGCCTATCACGAAGAAATCTCACAGCATGTCTTCCAACACGTTCCCAAACTTACAAGGCTCAGCAAGACGTCGCAGTTTGGCGACGAATCCCAACACATCCTGGCCCTCAGCACGAAAATGCGTGTAGAAGCGATAGCGTGAGATGATCCCCTCATTTGGCTTAAGATGGTCACGCACCAAAGCACACAAATCCCCATATTCTTTGTCTGTTGGACGTAACCGCCCTGCACTGAACTGCATCAGCCTCTCCGTCCATTTTGTTGGCCACAAAATACTGATCGAGGCGGTCGATAAAATCCGCCCAATCCTGGCCATCCGCGAATCTCTCCAGAATTCCAATAGAGCCCATTGTACATGCGAAGGTTCTTAAGTTACCTCGTCGCCAAATGTAATGAATGTAATGACTCAAGACTTGTTACTGTAAACTGCCTCGGGCTACGTTCAAAGCAAAGTAACAGGATTTCTGATGTAAGGGTCCCTGAGCAAAACAAGTTCAGACTGAACCCCAGTGGTTTGGTGGTTGCACAAGAGTAGCTGGTTGTGGAAAGGTCTCACTGATGCAGAGGGTTAATTGCACCAATGCACCCGGGGCATTGCGGAGGAAGCTCAGCGCACCATCTACTCCTCCATTTCAAAATTCTCATCCATGTTTACAAATCCCTCCATCGCCTCTCCCTATCTCTGTAATCTCCTCCGGCCCCACAATCCCCCCCCCCCCCCCCCCCGAGATTTCTGTGCTCCTCTAATTCTGCCCTCTTGAGCATCCCTGATTATAATCACTCGAGCATTGGTGGCCATGCCTTCTGTTGCCTAGGCCCCAAGCTCTGGAACTCCCTGCCTCTCTACCTCTCTTTCCTCCTTCAAGACGCTCCTTAAAACTTACCTCTTTGACCAAGCTTTTGGTCACCTGCGCTAATTTCTACTTATGTGGCTTGTTGTTTTATCTCATAATATTCCTGTAAAGTGCCTTGGGACATTTCACTACGTTAAAGGCGCTATATAAATCCAAGTTGTTGTTGTTGTGCTGACTGGAAACGTTTGATGTTAACACTTGAGTGCAAAAATGACGAAAAGCTGTTCCATTCGCTCTTCTCTATGTCCTATTTCCCCGCCCCCCCCCCAAAAAAAATAACATCGGGCATGGGAAATGGAAAAGGAATTTAGAAACCAATATTTGTGCCTTCAGTTTTAAGATCTGCCGTCCGATGATGATGTCCCTTGGAACGCTTGCGAGATCCTTTGAATCGTTTGATCTGTCTCACCTTGTGCTTCGAGATCTCCTGGGTCTGCTCCGTCAGTATGTGAGCACAATCTGTGTCTCTTTAATGGAGCCTGGTGTCTGGAGGCCCTCATTAGCTGTGTGTGGGAACCACTGAGAGCAGTCTTACAACGGAGTAGTGCCGGACAGTGGAGAGTGTATCTGCAACTGGAAATTCTGTTAATTTAACCGAGGATGGCATTATTAGCCGAGGTAATCGACCACTGAAGTCACGGTCTTGTGGGGTGTGGATAAGAGGATTTTCCATTGTAGCTGGACAGAATATTAACCCTTGTAATAAAAGAAAGTGCTTGCATTTATATCGCACTTTTCACAACCTCAGGACTTCCCAAAGCCCTTTGCAGCCAATGAAGTACTTTTTGCAGTGTAATGTAAGAAGCCAATTTGCGCACAGCAAGCTCCCACGCACACCAATCTAACAATGACCAGATAATCGGTTTGTTGGTGATGTTGACTGAGGGATAAATATTGGCCAGGACACCGGGGATAACTCCCCCCTGCTGTTTTTCAACATAGCACCGTGGGATCTTTTACATCCACCTGAGAGGGCAGACAGGGCCTCGGTTTAACATCTCATCTGAAAGACAGCATCACCGACAGATCAGCACTCCCTCACTGATTTGCTTATTGTTAGAATTGACCTTGTAACACGCATGGCTTCTCCACGGATCCCACACTACCTACTGGCATCTGTACGTTTGTAAGCGTTATTTTGTGCCTCATCTCAGTTTCGGGGAGGGAGGTGGCAGTTGGAATGTCACAATTTGGGCTCAGTGCCTCGGGGCTGGGGAGGTGGGTAACCCATAGGAACGTAAGAATTAGGAGCAGGAGTAGCCCTTACAGGTCTTCAAGCCTCTCTACCATTCAACGAGATCATGGCTGATCTTTGACCTCAACTCCATATTCCCGCCCGATCCCCAGATCCCTTGATTTCCCCTAGAGTCCAAAAAGCTATCTCTCCCAGCCATGAATATACTCAACGATTCAGCATCCACAACCCTTTGGGGCAGAGAATTCCAAAGATTCACAACTCTGAGTGAAGAAATTCCCCTTTATCTCTGTCTTAAATGGCTGACTCTTTATCCTGAGACTGTGCCCGACACTCCAGCCAGGGGAAACAACCTCTCAGCATCTACCCTGTCAATCCCCTTCAGAATCTTAGGTGTCAGAGCTCCCGTCCCTGATCGCCATCCAGCCATCCCTTCGGTGCACATGCACGGATGTTGGCAGGGCTTGACTGCGATGCCCTCTGTGGTCAAATAGCCAGCCAATGCACACTTTCTCATGCATGGAAAATGGCCACTTCGCTGAAATGCCAGTGACAGTCCTCCTGGCACTGAACCCCAGCAAGAATCAACAGCTTCAGGAGAGGAATGAGGCAGGGGTTGGAAGGGGGTCGAAGGCAATATTTTCTTCCACTTTCTTCAATTGGGTTCATAGAATCATAGAAATTTACGGCAGGGAAGGATACCATTTCGGGCCATTGTGTCCGTTCTGTCCGACAAACAGCTATCCAGCTAATCCCATTCTCCAGCTCTTGGTCCTTAGCTCTGTAGGTTATGGCACTTCAAGTGCACATCCAAGTACTTTTTAAATGTGGTGAGGATTTCTGCCTCTACCACCTTTTCAGGCAGTGAGTTCCAGACTTCCATCACCCTCTGGGTGAAAATATTTCCCCTCAACTCCCCTCTAACCCTCCTACCAATTATTTCAAATCTATGCCCCCTGGTTGTTGACCCTTCTGCTAATAGAAATAGGTATGTCCTATCCATTCTATCCAGGCCCCTCATAATTTTATACACCTCAACCAGGTCTCCCCCCTCGACCTCCCCTGTTTCAAAGAAAACAACCCCAGCCTATCCAATCTTTGCTCATAGCTAAAATTCTCCAGTCCAGGCAACATCCTCATAAATCTCTTCTGTGCCCTCTCTAGTGCAATCACATCTTTCCTGTAATGTGGTGACCAGAACTGTATGCAGTACTCCAGCTGTGGCCTAACTAGTGTTTTATACAGTTCTAGCATAACCTCCTTGCTCTTGTATTCTATTCCTCGGCTAACAAAGGCAAGTATTCCATATGTCTTCTTAAGCACCTTATCTACCTGGCCTGCTACCTTAAGGGATCTGTGGACATGCACTCCCAGGTCCCTTTGTTCCTCTACAATTTTCAGTGTCCCACCATTTAATGTGTGTTCCCTTGCCTTGTTAGCCCTCCCAAAATGGGTTGTTCAGCCGGCAGTGTCTGTGACCAGGAGGGCATCCTGCTCCCAGCGCCCCTTCCAGACTAGCCGCCTGGAGGAGTGTGACAGCAGTTCCTGAGGATGGATCTCGCGAATCCTGTTCCAGCTTCCTCCTCCAGCCAGTTGTGCATTTTTCCCAGGCTGGCTCCAGCCAATACTTTTTTTCCCCCTTCTTTTCTTAATGACTGGACTGTGTTTTCTGAAGCCCCACCTCTAACTGAAGGCTGATTAAAAGCACATGTACTGCAGAGAGGCTTCAGCCGCTTGTTCCAATTCCAACATCTTTATGTACTTTGTTTTTATGCTTATACCTACCACCTAGTTAACCCCCGAGATGGCGAAATGACCTTGGGTTTTTTTTTTTCAACAAGATACTCTTTCATTGTAACTTTAGAAAATGTGTTCAGCCCTTAACGCTTCAGGAGGCTCTTGCAGAGTTTTCCTGCTTTAACAAACAGTTCATACATAAACCTTCTCCTCTGTCCCATGGGATTTTTGTTGCTTGTGCCACGTGTTTTCGCCGTATGGTGATGCTCTTTAAAGGATTGAAGGAGGGAGCGGCAGCTCACCACATGAGGGAGTCCGATACCAAGGGCACACAGCAACAACAATTTGCTTTACATGGCCCAGAACAACCTTCCAAAGCACGTCACAGAAGCGTAATCATATAGATACTTATTAGTGTCAGCTATGGCTCAGTGGGTAGCACACTCGCTTCTGAGTCAGAAGGTTGTAGGTTCGAGTCCCACTCATGGATTTGAGCACAAAAGATCCACGTTGACACTCCGAGGGAGCACTGCTCTGTCGGAGGTGCCGTCTTTTGGATGAGACGTTAAACCGAGGCTCCGTCTGCTAACTCAAGTGACGTAAAAGATCTCATGGCACTATTTCGAAGAAGAGCAGGGGAGTTATCCCTGTTGTTGTTGCCAATATTTATCCCTCAATCAACATAACAAAAACAGATTATCTGGTCATTGTCACATTGCTGTTTGTGGGAGCTTGCTGTGCCCAAATTGGCTGCCGCGTTTCCTACATTATAACAGTGACTACGCTCCAACAGTACTTCATTGGCTCTAAAGTGCTTTGAGATGTTCAGTGGTCATGAAAGGTGCTATATAAATGCATCTTTTTCTTCTTTCAAAGGAGATATTGGGAGGGTTGATCAAAAGCTTGGTCCAAGAGCTGCGGTTTTAAGGAGAGATTTGAAGGTTAAGAGTTGGAGGAGATTAGGGAGGGACTTCCAGAGCATCGGGCCTGGTAGCTGTAGGCAGGGCAGTCAATGGAGAGAAGTGCAGGAGGACTGAATCAAAGGAATGAAAACTTTGGGGGTGGGGTTGTAGGGCCAGAGGAGGTTACAAAGATAGGGAGGGGGCGAGGGAACAAAGGCAATTAAATACAAGGATGAGAATTTAAAATCTTGGGCATTGGGGACCGGGAGCCACTGTAGGTCAGCGAGTGCAGGGGTTGATGGGAGAGACGACTTAGTGCCGGATAGGATACAGCCAGCAGAGTTTTGGTTGAATTGAAGTTTATGGAGGATGGGAGGCCGGCCAGGAGATCATTGGACTAGTGGATTCTGGAGGTAACCAGGGTAGGGACGAGGATTTCACACATTTCATCGCTCCATGGCACACGACATGAGTACATAGGAGCAGACCATTCGACCTCTCAAGGCAGTTCCACCATTCAATTAGATCATGACTGATCTGTTTCTTAACTCCATCTACACACCTTGGTCCCATAACCTTTAATACCCTTGCCAAACAAAAATTGACCGAGCCTCAACAGCTTTTTGGGGGGAGAGAGTTCCAGATTTCCACTACCCTTTGTGTGAAGAAGTGGTTCCTGACATCACTCCTGAACAACCTGGCTCAAATTTTAAGGTTATGCCCCTTGTGCTGGATGTTCCTACCAGAGGACATCGTTTCTCTCTATCTACCCTAACAACTTCTTTAAACACCTCAATTGCATCACTCCTTTAATATATTTGCTTCATGGGTTCTTTGCTTAAGAATCCATAGCAACACATTGCTATTAAGAACTAGTTGGTTTATTAACAAAGGTTTAACAATCACAATACACATTACCAGTTCATCCACTTGGCTCACAACTGCATGCCTCATCATGGATGATCTTGATCCAACTAACTGGGGTTTTATTGAGTCTTGTGATCATCACGTGACTGGCTAAGCCACTCACAATGCAACAGCTCCACAACTCTTTTGGAGTAAACAATATTAAACATTAAATCTTAAACATTAAATCATGCCCCCCGATCTGGGGGACACTCCAAACATTTCCCAAGGCCCTTTTTTGTTTTTTTTGTATTTTTGTAGTTTTTTTTGTGACAGCTCCACAAACCTGTGAGCATATTCACAGGTGCATACATTACATCCTTAATCTTCAATATTCAAGGGAATACAAGTCTAGTCTGTGCCACCCACCCTCGTAATTTAACCCTGAGTCATTCTTGTGAAACTGGGCTGCACCCCCTCTTGGGATATCTTTCCTCCTCTCTGTGAACATTCCCAACATCACAGGTAACTTGCTGCAGAAGACCTGTATTGTGCTCTCTGGCACATCAGATAAGGCGCACTAACTGAGATCTTCAGCTTAGGAAAGCTCCTTTTGAGTCAAATTTCCTCTGCAGGCCCAGTCTAAAGACGGAACGATGTCACTCCCATGTGGCAGAAGTGATCTGGCGCTTTGCAGAAGTGCTTAAGAAGCTAGGTCACCATAATGGGTTAACCATTACCACTCAGGTCATCTCTGTTAATGCAGTTGTACTGCTGATCTTGAATTGCCGTCAGGTAGGATCTGTGTTGCAGTGCGGAATATAACTGCACCCTAACTGACGTCACGGAACCATAATTTCTAGCACAGAAGACGGCCATTCGGCCTGTCGTGTCTGTGCCGGCTCTTTGGTAGTTCGGCTGTTTGCGCTGGTTGTGGCTTTAGAGTAACAACAACCTTTTGCATTTGTATCGCGTCATTAACATACTATAATGTCTTGAGAAGGAGCTATTATCAAACATAATTTGAAACAGAGCCACATAAGGAGATATTAGGACAGATGACCAAGGTAGGTTTCAAGGAGCATCTTAAAGGAGGAGAGAGGTACCGAAGTGGAGAGGTTTAGAAAAGCATTCCAGAGCTTAGGGCCTAGGCAGTTGAAGACACGGCCACCAATGATGGTGCGAAGAAAGTTGGGAACGCGATGCGCAAGAGGCCAGAAATGGAGGAGCACGGAGGGTTGTAAGGCTGGAGGGGGATACAGAGATAGGGAGAGCGAGGCCATCGATGGATTTGAATACTAGGATGAAAATTTTAAATACCTGAGGTAGGCAGCCCCCCATCATTCCAGCTTTACACCAATGGTAGTAGAACTACCAGTGGTGCAAAACTAACTGGCCTCTTGTCCATTTGACCAGCGCAAAATGACACGTACTGATCGAGGGTGGGGGAAGCATGGATTAAAGTCACAGGAATCCTCGGAACTGGTGTCTGGGCAGCAGTTCTTCCAGCAATGACTGAGATATCTGACCCTGTGCCAGATGCCTCTGGCTGCACACTGTTGCTACATCACCCATTGCTTTCAGTGTGTGTGTATTAAGGGTGGCAAGGGGCAGGGGGAATTTCTGTTGTTGACGAACCGCTGGTTTTTTTTGTTAGAAGAGTGCTAATATAGTCTGGTTTGTATTTTTTAAATGCTGGATAGAAAATGAAGTCGGAGACGGCAGCAGCAGCGGTGATAAAGATGAATCCTTCGATGCGAGTCATTGCTCATCAGAACCGTGTTGGACCAGAGACTGAGAACATCTACAACCAGGATTTCTTCGAGAATCTGAACGGAATAGCAAATGCATTGGATAATGTGGAAGCTCGTAAGTGGCTCTGTTTAGATGAACAAAGGTTGATTACCTGATCAATTTTGCCTCGCACATAAAAACATACAAAGGGACTTGCTCTTTGACAAGCAGAAACCCACATCTTGCTGCACTATTTCATGGATTGCCAAAGAAAGACTGAAAGGCACTATATATAAATATATAGTGCCTTTCACGATCTCAGTACGTCCCAAAGCGCTTTACAGCCAATGAAGTACTTTTTGAGGTGTAGTCACTGTTGTAATATAGGAAGCGCAGCAGCCAATTTGCTCCCACAAACAGCAATGTGATAATGACCAGATAATCTATTTTTTTTAGTGATATTGGTTGAGGGATAAATATTAGCCAGGACCCCAGGGAAAACTCCTCTGTTCTTCTTCGAAATAGTGCTGTGGGATCTTTTACATCCACCTGAGAGAGCAGACGGGACCTCGGTTTTGCGTCTCATCCAAAAGACGGCACCTCCCACAGAGCAGCACTCCCTCCGTACTGCACTGGGAGCGTCAGCCTAGATTTTGTGCTCAGGTCTCTGGAGTGGGACTTGAACCTACAACCTTCTGGCTCGGGTGACAGTGATACCACCGAGCCAAGACGGAAAGCTTCAAAATTGCGTTAGAAACATCCACGTACAATATTTTTTCTCTCTCTCTCAGTGGCCACAGAATTATTCTTCCACCTCTGGAACTTGAGTACAAGTTGGAGACTGAAGTCTCCATAAATGCAGTCTCCTTCTCTGTAAAAGGAACATTGTGTAAGAGCCACTGCCGTCAACTCTGAAACACAGATTGGATCCAAATGGACCTATAGTTATGTTTGTTCATGTTCATTGTGATATGTCCTTACTATACAGTATAAATGCACACGAGGCCCATACTTGAGAGAAGGTCACTCAATGACCAGTTAGTTACCTTTATTACCAAGACCTCAGGTGAAGTAGGTGGGTGGAGTCTAGGTTAGGAGTGTCTCCTACAAATTCGCCCCTTGTGGTCAATGTTCTCAAGGTGTACAACTTAAGTCAGCTTATACATGGGTTACAATGATAGTTGAATACATGACATCACCTCCCCCCCCCACAAAGTCTTATTGGGATCACAGGTTAAGTCTCTCTGGTGGTTTACGCTCCCTTGTAGAGTGCCTGAGTTGGGGCTCCGGTTGTTGGGCGCTGGCCTGATTGTCTGCTGTTTGCGGTGCCTCAGGCCTGTCTGGACTGCCCACAGTGACTGGGCTCTCCTCCACTTGGTTCCGGTGTTCGGTCACCTGTGGAGGAGTGAACTCTACAACGTGTTCTTCCTCTGCTTCTTCTATGGCATTGCTGAACCTCCTTTTAGTTTGATCCATGTGTTTGCGGCAGATTTGTCCATTGGTAAGTTTAACTACCAAAACATAATTTCCCTCTTTGACAGTCATAGTGCCTGCAAGCCATTTGGGCCCTGCATCGTAATTAAGGACAAAAACAGGGTAATTGACATCAATACATCGCGCCCTCGCATTCCTGTCATGGTAGTCACATTGTGACTGATGCCTGCTCTCAACAATTTCTTTCATAGTGGGGTGTATAAGGGATAACCTGGTTTTGAGCGTCCTTTACATTAGTAGCTCTGCGGGTGGAACCCCTGTGAGCGAGTGTGATCGGGATCTATTGGCCAACGGGAGGCGTGATAAGCGGCTTTGTAGGGAACCCCCTTGGATTCTGAGCATCCCCTGTTTGATTATCTGCACTGCTCGTTCTGCCTGGCCGTTTGAGGCTGGCTTCAACAGTGCCGTTCTGACATGGTTGATTGCATTGCCTGCCATAAAGTCCTGGAATTCAGTGCTTGTGAAGCACAGGCCATTGTAGCTGACCAAGATATCCGGTAGCCCATGGACGGCGAACATTGCCCGTAGACGTTCTACCGTGGCAGAGGATGTGCTTGAATTTAAAATGGCACACTCAATCCATTTGGAGTAGGCATCTACTACAACCAAAAACATTTTTTCCCATGAAAGGACCCGCGTAGTCCACATGGATGCGTGACCATGGCTTGGCGGGCCAGGACCAGGGGTTAAGGGGGGCTTCCCTGGGTGCGTTGCCTAGCTGAGCACACGTGTTGCACCTGCGAACACAAAGTTCCAGGTCTGCATCTGTCCCTGGCCACCAAACGTGTGACCTGGCAATTGCCTTCATCATGACAATGCCCAGGTGTTCATTGTGAAGTTCTCTGATAAACACCTCTCTGCCCATCTGGGGCATGACTACTCTGTTTCCCCACAGTAGGCAATCGGCCTGAATCGAGAGTTCATCCTTGCGCCTATGAAACGGTTTAAATTCCTCAGGGCATGCCCTGTACATGGCTGCCCAGTCCCCATTCAGGACACATTTCTTAACTAAAGACAGTAACGGGTATCTATTTGTCCAGACTTTAATCTAACGGGCTGTCACAGGTGAGCCTTCGCTTTCGAAAGCTTCAACAGCCATGACTATCTCAGCAGCATGCTCAGTTGCCCCCTCAGTGGTGGCTAGTGGGAGCCTGCTGAGTGCATCGGCGCAGTTTTCAGTGCCCGGTCTGTGCCGAATTGTGCAGTCATAGGCGGCTAATGTGAGTGCCCACCTCTGTATGCGGGCCGATGCATTCGCATTTGTGGCCTTGTTGTCAGCCAAAAGGGACATTAGGAGTTTGTGATCTGTCTGCAGCTCAAATTTCCTGCCAAACAGGTACTGCTGCATTTTTTTTTTACTGCATATACACATGCTAGCGCTTCCTTTTCTACCATCCCGTAGCCCCTTTCTGCCTGGGACAGACTTCTGGAGGCATAAGCTACCAGCTGAAACTGACCTTTGGCATTCACATGTTGCAACACACACCCGACCCCATAGGACAACGCATCGCATGTTAAAACAAGTTTCTTACATGGCTTCTATAATGTTAACAGATTGTTGGAGCATAACAAATTGCGTGCTCTATCAAAAGCCCTTTCCTGGCTGTCCCCCCAGACCTAATCACGACCTGTGCATAGGAGCACGTGTAGCGGCTCTAGCAGCGTGCTCAATTTGGAAAGAAAGTTACCAAAATAGTTCAGGAACCCCAGGAACGAACGCAGCTCCGTCGTGTTACGGGGTCTGGGTGCTCTCTGGATCGCTTCCGTTTTGGAAGTAGGTCTGATCCCGTCTGCTGCTACCCTCCTCCCCAGGAATTCTACCTCTGGAGCTAAGAAGACGTACTTTGCCTTTGTCAGTCGCAGCCCTACCCGGTCCAGTCTGTGTAGCACCTCCTCCAGGTTGTGGAGGTGTTCTTCAGTATCGCAACCCATGATAAGGATGTCATCTTGAAAAACCACCGTCCTTGGAATCGAATTGAGGAGGCTTTCCATATTTCGCTGAAAGATCGCGGCAGCCGAACGAATCCCGAACGGACATCTGTTATACTCAAACAACCGCTTGTGTGTCGTGAGGGTGGTCAGCTTCTTTGATTCACTCGCCAGCTCCTGGGTCATGTAAGCTGAGGTCAGGTCCAATTTTGAAAAAGGTTTGCCACCGGATAGTGTCGCAAAGAGGTCCTCCACTCTCGGTAGCGGATACTGGTCTTGGAGTGACACCCGATTGATGGTGGCCTTGTAATCACCACATATCCTGACCGACCCATCCGCCTTGAGTACCGGCGCGATCGGGCTCGCCAAGTCACTAAATTCGACTGGCGAGATGATGCCTTCCCTCAGCAGGCGGTCCAATTCGCATTTTATCTTTTCCCGCATCACGTACGGCACCGCTCTGGCCTTGTGGTGTACTGGCCTGGCATCCGGGTTCATGTGAATCACTACCTTGGCCCCCATGAAAGTGCCGATGCTGGGTTGAAATAATGAGTCAAATTTGTCCAGGACCTGTGAGCATAATACTCGCTCCACAGAAGAAATTGCATTGACATTGCCCCATTTCCAGTTCATGACAGCAAGCCAACTCCTCCCAGTAGTGCGGGACCGTCCCCTGGGACAATCCAGAGTGGCAACCTGTTCTCCGAATCTTTGTGGGTCACGACTATCATGGCGCTGCCTAGCACCGGAATGATCTCCTTTGTATATGTCCGTAGCTGTGTGTCAATCGGCAATAATTTTGGCCTCCTGGCCTTGGACACCCACAACCTTTCGAACTGTTTGATACTCATCAGGGACTGGCTGGCCCCCGTGTCTAGCTTCATTAATACTGGGATGCCATTGAGGAGCACTTCCATCATTATCGGTGGCGTCCTGGTAAATGAACTGTATATGTTCTCCACATGAACTCGCTGAACTTCAGCTTCCAGCGAATTCCCCCAGTATTCATTTGACCTCGTAGGGCTTACATCGGGTCCGTCCTCCTCGTACATCAACCTGGCTGCAGGCTTCCTGCACATATGCGCCAAGTGACCGCTGACATTGCAGTTTCTGCAGGTATATTGCTGATACCTGCAAGCTCTGGCTGGGTGTTTGCCTCAACAGCTCCAGTATGAGCTGGAGGCCCCGTTGTTGGAAACAAAAGGTCCATTACCAGTCGATCGTCTCTGACTGTCTCTGTTACTGTCCTTAACTATCCCATTAACAGGTGTTGATGGCCCCATTACTGGCCCCATTGTCCATTGCGATGGCATGAATCGCCGTTCAGCTAGCCATTGTCTCTGTTGAATTCCCCCTTTGGATTCGACTACATGCTGGGGCATGTCCGATTGCTCTTGTCTGCCTCGAGAACTGTGTGCCGCATTAACAATGTTGACTCCCTGGTCGTTTGCCGCATTTGAGCCAAGATTTTTGTCATACATCATTCTGGTCTCTTCCTCCCCTGAGATAAATGTCTGGCCTATCAGAGCCGCCGCTTCCAAGGTCAAGTCTTTGGTCTCAATCAGTTTCCTGAAAACCCCAGCGTGCCCGATGCCCTCAATAAAAAAAGTCTCGCAGCATCTCCGCTCTGCATGCATCTGGGAGCTTACATAGGCTCGCCAGTCGCCGGAGATCTGCCACGAAGTCAGGAACGTTTGCCCTTCTCGCCGCCGGTGCGTGTAAAACCGGTGTCTCGCCATGTGCATGCTGCTCATGTCCACCGGCTTCTCTGGCGCTAGAAGGTCCTTCATCAGGGAGTATGTTCTGGATCCACAAACCGTCAGGAGATGAGCCCTGCATTTGTTGGCCGAATCCTGTCTCAACCATTCCTTAGTGACAAAACTTTGCTGTAGTCTCTCAATAAAGTCGTAAAGTCATCCCAATCATCACCAACACAGTACCTCTCTTCTGTGCTGCTCGTGGCCATGCTCGCGTGGTTTAAATCCCAGTTTCTCGTCGCCAATGATATGTCCTTACTATAAAGTATAAATGCACACGAGGCCCAAAATTGAAAGAAGGTCACTCTGTGACCAGTTACCTTTTATTACCAAGACCTCAAGAGAAGTAGGTGGGTGGAGCTTCCCCTTTTATACCTGAAAGTCCAGGTTAAGAGTGTCTCCCACAAGTTCGCCCCTTGTGGTCAATGTTCTCAAGGTGTACAACTTAGGTCAGCTTATACATGGGTTTCAATGATAGTTGAATACATGACACATTGCATTACGTAAAAATATAATAAATTACTATGGTGGACTTATACTATAATATATTAATATAATATATTTTATATTAACATATATAATATATTTAATACATAAAATACAATAACACAGTTTAATAATACAGAGAAATAGTAAAGATTTTGTCTCTGCAAAAATAGGTATGTACACGTTAGGCCAATAAACAAAATTTTCCTCGGTCTTGTTTTTCCTCTCTCATTCATTCTATTCTATTCAGCCTATTTGGGAGGCCTTATATTTTTTTCCTACATTTATTTGGTGGCCCTTTGGTGGGCCTGGGGCTTGAAGTGGGTAGATAATCTCAGCCTTGCTCACAACAAGAAAATAAGCTGTTTCTCATACTTGGCACCAATTGGCACTTAATCATTTTTTTTAATTTAATTGGACTTTTGCTGCCGTGCAATGATTGGACTGAAGCCAATCCTTCCTGCAAATTTACTGTAATTCTTAACAATTTGTGGAAACACGGACTCCTGAAATAGTGAATAGCCTTTAAAAACATAGCGAGCCCTTCCGGAACAATTACACAGCATAGAATAGAGGCAATTTGAATTGTTAGTATGTGGGTGGAGGTGATTGGGGAAGGAGCCCAAAACCCAAGGTAGAAGTTCTTCAAGTGTGTGGAGGGCTTGGGCAATTCAGCCGTTCTAGCACTTGGCTACTGAGGCTTATAAATGGCAGACTGGGGAGCAGGGTGGGGGAGTTTTGTTGCTTTCCCATCAAAGTGCTGAGGGAGTGCTGCACTGTTGGAGGTGCTGGCTTTTGAATGAGACGTTAAACCGAGGCCCCGTCTGCACTCAAGTGGATGTAAAAGATCCCATGGCACTATTTCAAAGAAGAGTTGGGGAATTATCCCCGGTGTCCTGGCCAACATTTATGGACGTAGCTATTTGCAGTAGAAAATGCTCTGATAGGTGCGCCATGATCACATGACCTGATTGCTGATTGGTCCCCTTGGCCCAAGTTCCTGCCCCATCCTGGCCCAAGTTCCTGCCCTTACCACCTCCCACGCGCGCCCCGCCTCACCCTCCCCCCACCCCGGGCCTTAGACGGGGCTTTATGTGTGGGTCACAGATTGTTGACAGGTTTATTAGGTAGGAAGTGGGTGGGTGTCGTGACTTCCGGATTTCATCCACTCCAATAATGTCCCTTGTAACACACGCACCGAGCTGTCCGAGAAATTGTGTGTGATATAAAGGGGTTGGAAAATGTGATCTGTCTTCCCTGAGTTCCCTCCCTCCCCTCCGATCCCCCCTCCCGCTTCCTCCCCCCTCTCTCTCTCTCTTTCTCTCTCTCTCTTTCTCTCTCTCATATGTCCTTACTATACAGTATAAATGCACACGAGGCCCATTCTAGAGAGAAGGTCTAACCTTTATTAGCCCGCACTGAAGTGCAGAAGATGGGTGGAGCTTCCCCTTTTATACCTGAAAGTCCAGGTTAGGAGTGTCTTCCACAAGTTCACCACCTAGTGGTCAGTGTTCTCACAGTGCACAACTTAGATCAGTTTATACATGGATTACAATGACAGTTGAATACATGAAATCACCTCCCCCCCCCCCAAAGTCTTATTGGAATCACAGGTTAAGTCTCTCTGGTGGTTTACGCTCCCTTGTAGAGCGCCTGAGTTGGGGCTCCAGTTGTTGGGCGCTGGCCTGAGTGTCTGCTGTTTGCGGTGCCTCAGGCCTGTCCGGACTGCCCACAGTGACTGGGCTCTCCTCCACTTGGTTCCAGTGTTCGGTCACCTGTGGTGGAGTGAACTCTACAACGTGTTCTTCCTCTGCTTCCTCTATGGGGTTGTTGAACCTCCTTTTTGTTTGATCCACGTGTTTGCAGCAGATTTGTCCATTGGTAAGTTTAACTACCAGAATCCTATTCCCCTCTTTGGCAATCACAGTGCATGCGAGTCATTTGGGCCCTGCAGCGTAGTTGAGGACAAAGACAGGGTCATTGACATCAATACATTGCGCCCTCGCATTCCTGTCATGGTAGTCACATTGTGACCAGCGCCTGCTCTCAACGATTTCTTTCATGGTGGGGTGTATAAGAGATAACCTGGTTTTGAGCGTCCTTTTCATTAGCAGCTCTGTGGGTGGAACCCCTGTGAGCGAGTGTGGTCGGGATCTATTGGCCAACAGGAGGCGTGATAAGCGGCTTTGTAGGGAACCCCCTTGGATTCTGAGCATCCCCTGTTTGATTATCTGCACTGCTCGTTCCGCCTGGCTGTTTGAGGCCGGCTTGAACGGTGCCGTTCTGACATGGTTGATACCATTTCCTGCCATGAAGTCCTGGAACTCAATACTTGTAAAGCACTGGCCATTGTCGCTGACCAAGACGTCCGGTAGACCATGGGTGGCGAACATTGCCCGTAGACTTTCTATCATGGCAGAGGATGTTCTTGAATTGAGAATGTCGCACTCGATCCATTTGGAGTAGGCGTCTACTATAACCAAAAACATTTTACCCATGAAAGGAGGACCTGCGTAGTCCACATGGATGCGTGACCATGGCTTGGCGGGTCAGGACCAGGGGCTAAGGGGGGCTTCCCTGGACGCATTGCCCAGCTGGGCACACGTGTTGCACTTGCGAACACAAAGTTCCAGGTCTGCATCTATCCCTGGCCACCAAACGTGTGACCTGGCAATTGCCTTCATCATGACAATGCCCAGGTGCTCATTGTGGAGTTCTCGGATGAACACCTCTCTGCCCATCTGGGTCATGACTACTCGGCTTCCCCATAGTAGGCAATCGGCCTGAATCGAGAGTTCATCCTTGCGCCTGTGAAATGGTTCAAATTCCTCAGGGCATGCCCCGTACGTGGCTGCCCAGTCCCCATTCAGGACACATATCTTGACTAAAGACTGTAGCGGGTATCTATTTGTCCAGACTTTCATCTGACGGGCTGTCACGGGTGAGCCTTCGCTTTCGAAAGCTTCCACAGCCATGACCATCTCAGCAGCATGCTCGGTTGCCCCCTCGGTGGTGGCTAGTGGGAGCCTGCTGAGTGCATCGTCGTAGTTTTCAGTGCCTGGTCAGTGCCGAATTGTATAGTCATAGGCGGCTAACGTGAGTGCCCACCTCTGTGTGCGGGCCGACGCATTTGCATTTATGGCCTTGTTGTCGGCCAAAAGGGAGGTTAGGGGTTTGTGATCTGTCTCCAGCTCAAATTTCCTGCCAAACAGGTATTGGTGCATTTTTTTTACTGCATATACACATGCTAGCGCTTCCTTTTCTACCATCCCGTAGCCCCTTTCTGCCTGGGACAGACTTCTGGAGGCATAAGCTACCGGCTGTAACTGACCCTTGACATTAACATGCTGCACCACACACCCGACCCCATAGGACGACGCATCACACGTTAAAACAAGTTTCTTACATGGGTCATATAGTGTTAACAGATTGTTGGAGCATAACAAATTGCGTGCTCTATCAAAAGCCCTTTCCTGGCTGTCCCCCCAGACCCATTTGCGATCTTTGCGTAGGAGCACGTGTAGCGGCTCTAACAGCATGCTCAATTTGGGAATAAAGTTACCAAAATAGTTCAGGAACGAACACAGCTCTGTCGTGTTACGGGGTCTGGGTGCTCTCTGGATCGCTTCCGTTTTGGACCCGGTAGGTCTGATCCCGTCTGCTGCTACCCTCATCCCCAGGAATTCTACCTCTGGAGCTAGGAAGACGCACTTCGCCTTTTTCAGTCGCAGACCTACCCGGTCCAGTCTGCGCAGCACCTCCTCCAGGTTGTGGAGGTGTTCTTCAGTATCGCAACCCATGATGAGGATGTTGTCTTGAAAAACCATTATTCTTGGAATCGACTTGAGGAGACTTTCCATGTTTCGTTGAAAGATCGCGGTGGCCGAGCGAATCCCAAACAGACATCTGTTGTACCCCTTGTGTGTCGTGATGGTGGTCAGCTTCTTCGACTCACTTGCCAGCTCCTGGGTCATGTAAGCTGAGGTCAGGTCCAATTTTGAAAAAAGTTTGCCACCGGATAGCGTCGCAAAGAGGTCCTCCAATCTCGGTAGCGGGTACTGGTTGTTAAGTGACACCCGATTGATGGTGGCCTTGTAATCACCACATATCCTGACCGACCCATCTGCCTTGAGCACCGGCACAATCGGGCTCGCCCGGTCACTGAATTCGACTGGCGAGATGATGCCTTCCCTCAGCAAGCGGTCCAATTTGCCTTGTATCTTTTTCCGCATCACGTACGGCACCGCTCTGGCCTTGTGGTGTACTGGCCTGGCGTCCGGGTTTATGTGAATCACTACCTTGGTCTCCATGAAAATGCCAATGTCGGGTTGAAATAGTGAGTCAAATTTGTCCAGGACCTGTGAGCATGATATTCGCTCCACAGAAGAAATTGTATTGGCATCGCCCCATTTCCAGTTCATGACAGCAAGCCAACTCCTCTCCAGTAGTGTGGGATCGTCCCCCGGGACAATCCAGAGTGTCAACCTGTTCGCCGAATCTTTGTGGGTCACGACTACCGTGGCGCTGCCTAGCACCGGAGTGATCTCCTTTGTATATGTCCGTAGCTGTGCGTCAATCGGCAATAATTTTGGCCTCCTGGCCTTTGACGCCCACAACTTGTTGAACTGTTTGTTACTCATCAAGGACTGGCTAGCCCCCGTGTCTAGCTCCATTGATACTGGGATGCCATCATTATCGGTGGCGTACTGGTGTATGAACTGTATATGTGCTCCACATGAACTCGCTGAACTTCAGCTGCCAGCGAGTTCCCCCAGTGTCCATTTGGCCTCGTAGGGCTTGCATCGGGCCTGTCCTCCTTGTACATCAACCTTCCTGCACATACGCGTCAAGTGACCGCTGACGTTGCAGTTTCTGCAAGTATATTGCTGATACCTGCAAGCTCTGGCTGTGTGTTTGCCTCCACACCTCCAACATGAGCCATTGTTGGAAACCAAAGGTCCATTACCAGTTGATCATCTCTGACTGTCTCTGTAACTGTCCTTAAATGCACCAGTGACAGGTGTTGATGGCCCCATTACTGGCCGCATTGTCCCTTGCGATGCTATGAATCGGCGTTCAGCTAGCCATTGTCTCTGTTGAATTCCCCCTTTGGGTTCGACTACATGCTCGGGAATGTCCGATTGTCCCTGTCTGCCTGGAGAACTGTGTGCCGCGTTAACAATGATGACTTCCTGTCCACTTGCTGCATTTTAACCAAGATTTTTGTCAAACATCATTCTGGTCTCTTCTTCCCATGAGATAAATGTCTGGGCCATCAAAGCCGCTGTTTCCAGGGTCAAGTCTTTGGTCTCAATCAGTTTCCTGAAAACTCCAGCGTGCCCGATGCCCTCAATGAAAAAGTCTCATAGAATCTCCGCTCAGTATGCACCTGGGAAATTACATAGGCTCGCCAGTCGCCGGAGATTTGCCACGAAGTCTGGAACGCTTTTCCCTTCTCGCCGCCGGTGCATGTAAAACTGTTGTCTCGCCATGTGCATGCTTAAGGTTTACGGTCTTCCCCGATCAACTTACTAAGCTCTTCGAACGTCTTGTCCGCCGGCTTCTCTGGCGCTAGAAGGTCCTTCATCAGGGAGTACGTCCTGGATCCACAAACCGTCAGGAGATGAGCCCTGCGTTTGTCGGCCGAATCCTGTCCCAGCCATTCCTTAGTAACGAAACTTTGCTGTAGTCTCTCAATAAAATCGTCCCAGTCATCACCAACACAGTACCTCTCGTCTGTGCTGCTAGTGGCCATGCTCACGCGGTTTAAATCCCAGTTTCTCGTCGCCAATCATATGTCCGTACTATACAGTACAAATGCACACAAGGCCCATACTAGAGAGAAGGTCACTCTGTGACCAGTAACCTTTATTAGCCCGCACTGAAGTGCAAAAGATGGGTGGAGCTTCCCCTTTTATACCTGAAACTCCAGGTTAGGAGTGTCTCCCACAAGTTCACCACCTCGTGGTCAGTGTTCTCACAGTGTACAACTTAGGTCAATTTATACATGGATTACAATGACAGTTGAATACATGACACACTCTCTCTCTCTCTCTCTCTCTCTCCTCCCCCCCCCCCCCATCTCTCTCTCTCTCCCTCCCCCCCCATCTCTCTCTCTCTCTCTCTCTCTCCCTTCCCCCATCTCTCTCTCTCTCCCTCCCCCATCTCTCTCTCTCTCCCTTCCCCCATCTCACTCTCTCTCTCTCTCTCTCTCCCTCCCCCCCATCTCTCTCTCTCTCTCTCCCTCCCTCCCCCCATTTCTCTCTCTCTCGCTCTCCCTCCCCCCATCTCTCTCTCTCTCTCTCTCTCTCTCTCTCTCCCCCCCATCTCTCTCTATCTCTCTCTCCCTCCCCATCTCTCTCTCTCTCTCTCTCTCTCCCTCCCCCCCATCTCCCTCTCTCTCCCTCTCCCTCCCCCCATCTCTCTCTCCCTCCCTCCCTCCCCCATCTCTCTCTCTCTCTCTCCCTCCCCATCTCTCTCTCTCTCTCCTCTCCTCCCTCTCTCTCTCTCTCTCCCTCCCCCATCACTCTCTCTCTCCCTCCCCCATCTCTCTCTCTCTCCCTCCCCCCATCACTCTCTCTCTCTCCT